>NC_056735.1:1801868834-1801986334 GCF_019279795.1 Protopterus annectens
AAAGAAATTTTTATTCATTTAATAAATGTACAATGCATGTATGTATCTATCTGTCTATCTATATATACATATATATATATATATATATATATATATATATATATATATATATATATATATAGATATATATCTATATATCTAGATGGCTTAACTTCAGTAGATCGAACGTTTACAAGTTTGAACCACATATGGCCGAGACCATATGTTCGAACCAGTAAATGTTTGAATACTGAAGTAGAAACACAAAAAAAACAAAAAAATAACAAAGTAAATGTCTGTAGCAGGAGGGTTATGCCCTCCTGCACCCCTACATCCCCCTTACATAAATATACCAACTCCGAGATTGCACTACATTGTGGAAATGGGAAATCTTCCCTTTCCGCTCTGTAGGAGATCTCCATTCAGTCCAATCGAACTTTGACAAGTTCAAACATATGATTTTGGCCGTATGTAGTTCAAAATTGTAAACGTTCGATCGACTGAAGGGGACCCATATGTATATATATATATATATATATATATATATATATATATATATATATATATATATATATGTGTGTGTGTGTGTGTGTGTGTGTGTGTGTGTGTGTGTGTGTGTGAGACATAATGGTTAAGGTGTTTACCTTAAAGACACAAGGTGCAGGGTTTGATTCTCACATGGGGTAACTGGCTAGGCTTCAAATGGCCCAAAAGGGCAGTTAGCCTAGTATATATATATACAGAAAGGAAGGAATTCAACATCACATACTGATATACAATGTTAACAATACATTGAATAATCAAGGTAATCTTATACAATTAACACATTAAAACCCTTGTCATTTCAATAGCTATCCCAACCACTAAAAGTTTTAGTATGATTTACAAATCTTGTTCTAATCACTTCTTTTTCACTTTTTTATAGTCTTGCTGTTAAATTTAAAACTTCTTTGAATGTAGGAATTGGACTTGATTTCCAATTTTTGTAATAACTTTTCTAGTTACTGCCAGGAGACACCAGAGCAGGTTTTGCTGTTTGGCTTTTGCAGATAAAGAAAGTGGAACATTCCTTAGTATTATTGATCTAGTTAAAGAACAATTATCAGACCATGACCCCTTAAAAACATACTTATCCCTTCCCAGTATACATTTAATTTTCACAATCCTTAAACATGTGTGTTCAATCAGCTTTTACATCATTACTACATCTCAAAAAGACTGAAGAAGTCATTTTATTAAATCACAGATTTTATAGGGAGTAACAGACATTCTATGTATATATTTCAACTTAAAATTTTCCAGTACAAACTTGAAGATGTTTGACCAACTGATTTAAGCAAAAATGTTTTATTCTTACCGTCTATTAAGCCACTCAGTCTACTACTATTATCTAAAAAGTTCCAGAATTTTGAATCAAAATATTATTATTTATAATTAACTTATATAACTTGGACAAGCTTCCTTTGCAAGTCAGTTTACCCTTGATGATAGTTTTCATATAGTCAAATAATGGGGAATAGTGTTCTGTTTCTCTTCACTCATATTATCTACACATTCATTTAATTCATTTAATTTGTTACTGGTGGATTACATTAACTTATTAACAGGTTCATCCAATACATAATTTTTCATTAAATATTCTGGCAACATTTTAATGCTGTTCTGAGTTTCCTTAAATCTAGAAGTGTGTGGAATGAAAAAGCAGAGAAATTTCCATTTTGATATTAATGGAATCTTAAAAACCCATTTCTTAACTGTTTTATGAATGGATTTCATATATGCAGAGTCTAAAATTTAAATGGATTTCCTTCTAAGGTAAATTTTAACAACCAGGTGAAAGGATTGTTGCATATTTCTAATTTATCATATTTGATAAACTTGCAATAATTTAGTAAAAGCTGCTTCTGAATGGTTTCCCATTGACTAGACTAATTTGAGTTTATCCAGAGTATAATGAGTTAAAATTTGCAGTAATAGAATGAGATTCTACATCTGTGAAGCTAATACCATCATACTCCCATAACCTTATATGATTTCTATGAGCAGTTCTTGGTTTATTAGGAATAAGGTTAACATTTGTTTGCATTTTTTTTAAGTTTGTGTCAGGTATTAAACTTATTGAATGCAATATGTATAGAATCATGGATAATATAATTATTTTAATAAGTAGTAACCTATCTTCAAAAGAAAAAAAAAATCATGTGTTAATAAGAAGTGACACTTCCTCGTGTTTTTTCAGAATTATTATTAACAATCTTACTCGCATCTTGATAGATTTTATTCCTGAATATTTTAGTTCTTTTCCTTCCAAATTATATTTATATTTGCTTAAACTTACTATCTGGTAATTGATTTAACACTAAAATTTCAGTTTAATTATTATTAAATTTCAGTAGTGATTCTTCTTGAAACTTTTCAATTTCCTCATCTATTTCTTTAATTGAGTAATTCAGCTCTCATACAGTTAGTAAAATATCATCTGTAAAAAGATGTATTATAAATTGACAATCTGTGTTACTTGAGAATCAATGACTGTTTTCATTGCTTCTTATACTGTTAGCTAAGGGTTTGATAACTAATGTAAATAGTAGAGGGGACAAGCAACACCCTTGCATATGCCTTTGTTTAAAATGAGCCCTTGAGAAATGTAAGATCCAACATTAACATATGCTTTGGGGTATCTATAAATTTTTTTAAATATGCCAATAAATTGTTCTGAACATGCAAACACTTTTAAAGTTTTGAACAATTAGTTCCATCTCGACTGACTTCTCCAACTATCAGCCCATAGCAATCTTATCCCCTCTGTCAAAAATCCTTGAAAGGTGTGTTCACACCCAAATATTTAACCATCTCCTAGACAATAAACTACTCACAAATACTCAGCATGGCTTTTGGCCTAACCATAGCTTCAGCAACACCATCAATCAACATAGAAATAAAGGTGACCTAGTATCAGCAATCTTTTTAGACTTATCGTAAGCCTTCGATACAACAAACTGCTAAATGCCTTGTGCAAACTGAACCTAAGCTACTCCATTCTAGCCTGGTTCCAGAACTGACTCACAAATTGGAAACAAGCTGTACTGTGGAACAAAGCTTTCATCCCTACTACCAGTGATATTGGACATGCCACAAGGGTCTATCCTCAGCCCCCTCCTTTTTAACCTATTTACAAATAACCTCCATAATGCTGCAACTCTAGCCACCATTATACAGTATGCAAATGAGTCTACGGTGATATGGTCTGCCCCAACTCTGCCTGAACTTCAGAATATAACCCAAATATCCTTTAATACTATTGAATCATGGTTGGCAGATGCCCAATTAATCCTGAACCTAAATAAAACCAAACGTATGCTCTTCTTCCCCACTAAACTTGAAATCCAATCCACCTACTTTAATATCACTTCTAGCAATAAGACTTTGATCAAGCCAGTACCATCCACTAAACTTCTCAGTGTTATTATTGATCAAAATTTGAGGTTCATCTTACACATTGCCCAAACTATAAAAAAGGTACATAACAAATAGGTACACAATGCAGATGCAAAAACTATCTAACAAAAAACTGCAGAATAGCTACAGCTAGAACCCATCTATTGTCTACTTTAGTGTACGCTTCACCCATCCTCACCAACATTTCCAAATCAGACCTAACCAAGCTAGATGTCTGCTATAATAAGATAGATAAATCTACCATTAATTGTCCTCCTAGAACCCATCACTGCAAGGCCCTAAGACAACTATCTTGGATAGAACTACCCCATCAACTCAACCTCACACAACTCTCTACAGCACACCAGATATTCTTTAAATCCCCCCAAAACACCTCTATAAGGCTTCCTCTTCCCCATACAAGTTCTCATCCACTAAGATCCACTAATAAAGCTCTAGTTGAAGTAATCAGGATTAAAAATAGCTCAGGTGACTCTCTACACTCCTACTACATTGCTACATTGTGGAATGCCTTACCACTTGACATCAGAACTATAACTAGCTTAAAAAACTTCAAGCATTACATTAAAGTCCACCTCATCATTTCTTGGACTTGCACATGAGATGAGCATGAGTAGCCTAAACCATGGCACTAGTTGATGTTACAGTTTATTTGCATATGGAATGAGCATGGAAAATTAATTAAATCATATGACTATCTTATGTTGCTTCCTTCTTTCTCACTGTAAATATCAAGCAGATTTTAAGTCTTCAGTTTGCTATGTAAGTTATACATAAGATTAAAGAACTTAATTGTACTCTCAGTGTATACAGTGCCACTACCTGCTATCAAAGGAACTGTCTTCCAGATGAAATGTAATCTAAGATCTTGTCTTCCACTAGACCAGATATTCTTTTTCATTTTTTTCATTATGAATTTCTGTTATTACATTTCTTCATTGTATTATAAGATTTTTTGACTAACAAAAGTGTCTACTAACAATGGAGCTTTTCTCCCTGGGCCTCTACTGAAAAAGGGTTATATGCCCAGTCAGACTTTCCCGGTAAACAAATGTAAAATAAATAAATAAACAAAAATAAATAAAATAAATCTACAGAATCAAAATCTCTCTCAATATCTAAGCTAATTAGGACCAATTTCTTGTTCATTCCTTTTGCTAAGTCTATGATAATTGCTACCCTTTTATATTATCATATGTAAATCTCTTGACTGTAAATCCTGTTTGATCTTTATTAATTTATCTTGCATAACTCTTAATCTTGTGGTGAAGATGGAAGTAAATATTTATATTTTATAGTCTACATTTAATAATGAAATATATGTATATGAGGAGACTAACTTATTTTCCTTTCCTTGTTTAATTATAGATGAGATTACAAAAATTTCCATTAGGTAGGAATTATTTTGTCTCTCTGAATTATCCTGAAAATGTCACTCAGTAATTCTAAAATATTTCACTGAAGCAGACTATAAAATTTCATACTTAAATTATCTAACATTGGAGCTTTACCATTTCCCCTTTTTTAAAGCTTCTTTAACTTCTATTAGAGTAATAGGATTATTCAACAGAGATATTGGTTTGTCATTAAGTTTATTAGTAACATTTTTCTTTAAATACGTGTCAATTTTGTAATCATCAGGATTATTTTATTTTGATTAAAATCTTCATAGAATTTATTTAAAAACATTAAGCATTTCCTCTATGTCTGAAGTAAGCTTATTAGTGTGAGGATTTTGTATATTATGGATTTGTGCCTGTTTACTTAACATCTTACTTCTATTAGCTAATCTAATATTTTTGCAGTCACCACATAATTGTACAATTTTATTTTTTTCTAAAGCTATCTTCACTTAATGTGTTAAAACTGTTTGCTGTTTTGTCATTGTTTGAATGACTTCAGTATTATCTAATTTTGTTGTTGTTGTTCAAGTCTTTGTGTAGTTCATCTTCTATTTCTAAAAAAAATCTTTATCACACTCTTTTATTTTATTACTAGCCCAGCTTACCATTCTATTTTTAATATGCATTTTAAGGAGTTCTATAGTATGCTTTTACTAACCTGATTACTATTTTTAAAGATAAAAAAATCTCAATTTGTTCCTTAAGATAACTCTTAGATTATTTTAATTTCATCAAATATACTGGGTCTCTGTAAAGAATCTGAAATTTCCTTATATCCATTAATATATTAATACTTAGTACATTGTGATCAGATAAAGGAGAAGGAATAGTTTTAAAGTAACATACTTTATCAATTCTAGTTTCCGACTCTTGCACATAAAAATGAGTGAAGAACAATGACTTATATTCTGCTTTTTAATATTAAATCAGCTAAATTTTTATTACTAATTCAGCTAGTTAGTGCTTTATCTGATGCCAGGATTTTAGCTTTCTTCTGTTCAGTTGTATCTTCTATATTAGCTATGCAGTTAAAATCCCATACTAGAATTAAACTACCCTTCCAATGACTTTGTAGTAAGTTTAAATTATCTTTAGCAACTCTTGCAACTATTCCAATGATTCAGTAAAAATTAGCTAGTGTATAGAGTTTGCCATTGTATTTAATTATTACAAATGTATACATTTCTTTGGGATCATTAATGGATTCCATGACCTTAGGCATTACAGTAGATTTTCTCTAAAGTACAGCAGTTCCTCTCCTCTTTTTGTTAAAAGAAGCAGATGAGAACATAACCCATGGTATTTAAATATTGCATATCTTCATCTATCAAGAGAGTCTCTTGCAAGAATAAAATATCTCCTCCATTTAATTTTAGATATCTCATTAATGATTTCCTTTTGTTGACATTATTTATTCCATTTACATTAATAAATAATATATCAAAACAGCCTTACTATGTATTTTAAAAGAGTTATTTTAAAAAAATAATATGTCACATTTATCCACTATATTAATTTAATAGTATATGAGAATCTAACGCATTCCTCCATCACTATCTTAACATTCAACATTTTCTTACTTCTTCCTTTCTACAAAATAAACTACTAAAACGTGTAAATAACCAAAACGAAAACAAGTATACAACTGTAAATGTATATATTACTAATAAAATACAACCTACCATGGATATCAAAGATCCTAGTTTGTATATCAAATAAACTACTGTACTAGGTCTTTATCTACCAGTTTTTACAAATTCATCAAAAACTAGCCAAAAGCTACAGTGGCTTACAAATAATTAATATAATACATAAGTTAAAAATAATAATAGACTATTAATTTAGTTATATGCTTTGACATTTAAAACTATTCCTCATTACTAAAAAAAGGTTTAACAATCCTCTTCTATTAAAGACAAATATTAAATAATCCAACAAATAGGGTACTGTATACCTCTTTATGTAACAGTAGCTTAAGTTATCCAATAAATATTCCTTAATTATTCACTCATTCAACATAATTATGACTGAATCTCTAAATACATAAATATAACAATGTGGGACCTGAAGAGATAAAGATATCTATAAACTTACAACTGACAGGTAGTCTTATCATATTAAATGATTATACAAAAGAAAAATCAATGTACATATATATTTATCATGCTAAAATGTATGTCCATATTTTTTTAGATCTAACAAAAGCTCTGAATTAATTTTAAAAGTACAAGTGTCTATATCTTAAAATTATGTAACACTCTTAATATCATAAATATCAACATATTTAAAAATCCTTTACCGTATTAAACTAATTCATAAAAATATGTACATTACTGAGAATATCTTGCTATTTCTATAGAGTAAAAAATGCAGTCTCTATTCTATTCAAAAGTTACAAAGTGGTTAATTCAAATCCCATTCTCCCTTCCTGGGTTCAAACATAATGCAAAATCTACTTTACTGTCTATCAAATCATTTACTGATTCAGTAATATAACACTCAAATTTAAGCTCTGACTTATAAAATGAATTATTTCAGGTAGTATTAGTGAATCTGATAACATACAGTATGCAAAAAGCTCCAAAGTTTACATGAACAAGCTTCAAATTTCAGCTTTTAGGTTATTTTCAAATATTTTATATGATTTTCTATGTAAATTATATGAGATCTTGTACATTAACATTGTTGCCATATGCAGGTATATGTAATACTTATCGTTCTTATAAGCAGTTTATAATTTAAATATATATTTTACCTGTCTTATTTGCCCATTAATATTCTACCTTATTAATGTCCCATCAAGGAGCTATTTAATCATCAGCTCTCTATTATTTTATTTATTTATTTATTTAATATCTGTTGACTGGAAAAGTTCAACTAGGACAGAGCCTATTTTCAGGAGAAGCTCAGGAAGAAATGCTCCAGATGCATGCCTTTGGAATAGGGGAGAAAACCTGGGTACCAGAGAAAAACCATGTGAATGCAGGCAGGGCATGCAGACTCTACACAGAAGGAACTCCAGCTGAGAATTGAACTGGAGAACCTGTTGCTGTGAGGCAAAAATGTTAACCGCTGCACCACTGCAGTATGTGTATATATATATATATATATATATATATATATATATATATATATATATATATATCTTAACTACTGATACTGCTCCTTTATTAATCATACATAGTAGATATTTCATTCCTTGTGCATATGAATATTATTCATAAGATATTTACTTTTCTTATTAATTCTAGTATTACAAGCAGTCTTGAATATATATAAAACCATCCCTGCTTTTTTAATTTGAATGTGTGTTTTTAGCTATTGTGAACTGATGTTCGGATCTAAGCTTTACATCCTGACATTAGAATTTCATTACTGCATGTGAAATTGACATCTCACAGCACACATCGGCATCTGCTAATTTCCTCTGTAAATTTCTCATTCTTAATTCTTTTAAACTGTTCTAATCAGTAACAAACACCTAACTTTACTTCTTTACATTAATATGTACAGTTAGAGTAAGTAACATGACAGCAAAATCTATTACCATTCAGCAAAATGTAAGCAAATTGTATGTCAGCAACAGCTCAATATAAAATGTCATTGATGTCTTTGCAAACAGAAATTAACTTTCTTTTTCCTTCAATGAACTTTCTTTTTTGTCCATTTTATCAACTATATATATATATATATATATATATATATATATATATATATATATGAGAAATCTAGCTTGTATTTTACAAATTCCTCACTTCTAAGAAATTAAACAAATGTGTTATTTTCAGTAGATTTCTCACATATATGTAGTTGAAAAAATATGAAGGAAAAAGAATGTTCATTTCTGTTTTCACAGACATCAGAGATGAACATTGATCTGGATTTTTTTGCTTAAAGTGGGAAACAAGGCAAGCAAGAATTCTGCATTCTCACACAACTAGAACATTCTTTTGTTTTCAAATATTTTTATGTGACACTTTCTTCATAAATGACCTGTGAAAGGAATATGCTACACAAGAACAAAGAAAACAAAATCACCAGCATTTTAATTAGCATATGGAATAAATCTGAACTTCAGTTAACCCAGCAATACAGATACTAAGCAAAGTTAAACAAATAAAATACAATTCTTAACTTATATAGTCTTAACTTTACCAATTCTACCAAGTCATATAATCAGAGAATAAAAAAAAATGTTTTTAAGCTTCTTTATTTTAAAAGCAGTTTTCCAGGAATTCACCTCACACTGTCTCCTGAGGGATATACTGTTACAATCCATTTCCTCAGTATTATTAAGGATTTTACTTTTGACAAAATTGGATTCCTCCTTCAGGTGCCAAATATTTTACTTCCTTCAGAGAGAAATACCTTGATCATTACAGGAAACACCAAAGTGGCTTTAGCATTGTTCTTTTTAAAGTTGCTTGATTAGTGATAAGCAGGATTTTCTTTTACTCATTACTTTACCGGAATACTCATTGTCAAATTTGACTACATGTTCTCTAGGTGGGCTGGACCATGCTTTTTTAATATTTGATCTTTTTCTAAGCTCCTCATAAACTTAACTTTAATTGAACGTGGTAGCGAGTGTTCCTTCTTTGAAGGAGTCCTCAGGGATTTATGTGCATTTTCAATTCCAAAATATAAAGTTTGAGGTTGATATAATGCTTTATGTAGCCAGGTTGTTAAGAAGTTTATTACATTGTCTCCCTCACTTTTCAGGTACACCATAAATTCTAATGTTATTTCTTCTCAGTCTATTTTGTAAGTCGTCAGCTTTATCTAAAAGACAGTTATTTTGTTTTAAAGGAAATTCAGTTTCATCTTCAGTTATTCTACCTTCATGATTATTTAAAGCTTCTTCCATACTGCTATGTGCACTTTGTTGATTCATAAGAATTTTCTTAATATTCTTCATTTTGGTCTCTTCTATGAAATTTTCTATTTTGGTATGTAGATTGTCCATTTTAAGTAATACTTCCTGCATATTAGATATATATTTTTTTAACACAAGAATCTTGAGTACCATTTCTTAAGTTGCTCATGTTGAAGTCTCTTCTCCCTTATCCAAGCAATTGAAATTGTGACAGGAAATTTACATCTTTTGAAGAACCTGAAGGTATAAATCTTTTCTCTATTAGTGAATAAAAATAGCTAAGAAATATCTCCAAAGTTTATTTTTTGTTATTATATTTTCTATCAGAGAAAAGTTTTCAGTCACAGAGCTTTCACCATTTGCTGCTCTCAGTTAACCATCTTTGCCACACCCCCTTCAAAACACTTTCTGATTGCATAATACCCCTTCTTCTCTGACCAGTGGTATTAATTCCATAATTCAATTGTTATAAAATTACCAAAAATTGGTCTTCAATGACTTTCCTGATTAGCTGTGGGTTTTACAACTCAGTTTTTTGAATATCTTCTTTCAGCATTTGCTTACAGACTGGAGGATCCTACCAAGTATAGTGAACACATTTTCATTATATAACTTGACACTAATTCTCAGAGTCTTGCTCCCATTCACCATGCATGTTTTGACACTTTTATTTGGTCTCTGATAACCTGCAGATACTTCTCAGTCCAGATTCCATGGGCCACTTATTCAACATTGTTTAAATGCCAGCTGTTCCATGATAAGCCACCTCTTTATGGATTCAGAATGTATCTGCCGCCTAAATTCTTAAATCCTTTAATTTGATAGGCTCCCTGAAAAACTAATACTCCCTATATATAAACTAACCTCTGGATGTTAATTCATCACAAATAAGGTCAAGGAACAATTTTCTGTAACACATTTCTACACTGGACATAAAATCACTTCTGAACTGAGCATAGTAGTACCATACGAAAATAACCTGCACTCACTTGCTGGTAGGAGTAATGAGGAGTTATCTTATTCCATTTGGAGTGAGAGAACTACCACCTATATCATATCTTATATATCTTATAATCAATGAAATCTGTCTGAGAGTCCTAAGTCCTTAAATGCATGCATGCCTTTGTCATCAGTAGTAGATGCTGTATCAACAAGCTGATAGTTCTGAGTCCAGTACTGAAAGAGTTTTTCTTTGTAACTTCCCTCTTTGTACCCACACCCATTCAGCTGCAACTCCTTAGCTTCTCCATATGAACAATCCTGGATCACCCAACTGCTCCTTGTTTAGAATCACAAGATGAACCTGCATGCTGGGTAGGCCCCCTCAGATCCTCAGCTGGATCACCAATTCCTCCCATGTGGATAGAAGAGCCAACTACTGGCCATTTCATCATATCACCACTGGACAGCTTCACCAGTTGACCATATCTGCTCTATAGCCAATGCTGCTGATTGCACATAGGGATACCATACCTCCTAATCATCAGGATGGTGACACTCTACATAATTTTGATGAAGAGAATCATCTTACTTTTTCTGCACTGTTTGACTAGAAATGCAAAACGTTTGAAGATGTGCATGTTTGGAAGAAACTGCAGAGTTAGTATAAAGCAGATATAGTCTGAGAATTTTGCCCTGCACACTTTAAATACAACTGTCTTAACTATAGAAAATTCCAAAGTTAGCTTATTCAAAATATACTTTTTTACTTCAATGGATATTATAGTGTTACCATCTATATTTGAAAAATCATTTATGTTTCATTATTACAGGACATTTGTAGCTCACAGTCCTGAATTTGTCATTGACCTGTGTTTAATCAAGAATTAATGAGTTTGTATTCCCTTGTACCATGTGAGCATGTAAAAAAAAAACATTTCAAAGATGTATGCCTAAGAAATTAGGCTGGCCACTGTATGCTGTGTTTGCTGCCTTTATGTAGAATTACCTTCAGTATCACCACTGACAAAGAAATATCCAAATTGCTACAATTGGATTTGTGTGTCCACTGTGAGGTAGCTTTATACTACAAAGTAGAGTTGTTTAAATGTATTTATTATTTGCTGCTAATTGATTGGAAGTGAGTGAGTGAGTGAGTGAGTGAGTGAGTGAGTGAGTGAGTGAGTGAGTGAGTGAGTGAGTGAGCTGGACCAAAGACAGACCCTTTTCATGGCAGGACTCTCCCTGGAGTTAATTAATAGCACATTCTTAGCACACCTTTCTCTGTGGCTCAAGGTGTTAATGCAGAAAGTTTTGGGAAATGTCATAGGTAATGCATGGCTCTAATGCATTTTATAGATAATTTGGGTTTTTTGGGTTGGTATAACTGTTAAGGCATTTACCCCACAGATACAAGGTACAGGGTTTTATTCTCACCTTTGGAAGGGAATTGGCTAGGCGTGAAATGGCCTAAAAGTGCAGCTAGCCAAATACTTACATGCTTACCTTACTTATGAACTTTGTGATGATGACTTTAGCAGGGGGCTGAGTCATGACTATCCTTCCTCCCAACTTCTGCATGGAGCTGAACAACAACTACCCTCTGCCATTCAGCCTGCTACCCTCATGTGGCACTCTACTTCTCAAATTTCCTATTGATTAATATTTCTCCTCTTATGTAGAGTTCTTATTAGCTGTTTGCATTGCTTGACACTTAAATTATTTCACAGTTTTTAGTTTTAATATGAATCTAATGCTCAGATGAAAAAAATGACTTACGACAAAAGAACTTGGATAACTTTTCTAACGCTGATGTTTTCCTTTAAGTAATATTAATAGCAACTGTAGAATGTTTCATGGGCTAACTAGAAAATTAAAATGTCTATGGGCATAATTACCCCAGAGAGCACTGAGAAGTGTTGGTTAGAAAAGTAGTTTGAAAGGTTAGTCACTGGGTTAATCCCAAGATTCTTAATATATGTCCCTCACTACTTTAATTTTGAATGAAACTGACCTGATGAGGAAGTGCAGTTATCATGGTATATTTCTCTAGCTTATTTACTGTTACTCTAGCAAGTATTTTGCATTCATTTAGAATAAAAACGAGACTAGTCTATACCTGCAGGGGGTGGGGGGCTCAGCTTAATGGAGAGCAATGAAGAATGAGTGAAAAATATTTAACGAACAAGTATCACCTACTCTTACGTTACTCCAAACAACTGCATATATTGGAGCTAACTTTTTCTAAAATTTAAAGTACAAAATTGTGCTACCATCGTGACAAGGTGCATTACCTTCTTTTAAGTATTTAGTAACCTGAATCATTTTGTTATGGTGATGTCAGACTTGGTTTCAAGGGCCATATCAAGTGTAGTGCTATACAGACAAATCATTAATATATAATGCATCAGATGTATCTTTCTGGATATACGTATAACTCTTCCTTATAAAATGTCCTTAGGATTGCTGCAAGTATAGTTTATCATATGGAATAAAGAGCCCTATTAAAAAGGTTGAGGTCTGCATTATGGAGTCCATCCTCCATTCTGAAAGTTATGAGATATGCACCTAGCTTAATCATTATTCCATTCCTTGCACTCTTAAAAATGCATGCAAAATATGCATATGTGTGTTATTTTGCCCTCACAAAGTCATTTTATAATTCCTTAAGATTACCAACAATATGGGAAATATGTCTAGACCTTCTTTTCAGCAGTGAAATATTTTCTTTTACTCTTGTTCTTTTCTCTTTCTGTATACATTTTAACTTCACAAAATCTTAGCAATGTCTATATTGTTCCATCATTTTAATATTCCAAAATTGTCTTTCTTCTGAACCTTGTTTATCATGAAAGTATAACCCTCTTAGTGACCTGAACCTACTCTTCAACTCTAGAAATTTTAGCAAAAGAAGTGAGTTATATGAGGTGGGAATAGATTTTGAGTTAATAAGAAATTATTCAAAGCCAAAAAATAAATAAGTCCTGCATTTTAAATGGTTGTATTTTTTTAATTGGTACTCCCTACTATAGCCTGTGTCACTTGCAACAACTCCATATTCTAATCTCAAATCAGGTGACTTAATGTAATTTTAGGACTCACTTATAGTAGCACCTCCTAGGCCAGCATCAACTGTTTATGTTTTCTTTCTTTTTTTCATATATTTGGAATGAATTATGAAGATGCTGTTGGAGAGCCAAATCTCAAACTCAGGGGAAAAAATGCAGATGCCACAGAAGCAATGGCCTTTCACTGTGTGTGTGTGTGGGTGGGGGCAGTCATGGGAGGGATCAGACCAGGTCAATGAGCTAGACTGGAAGGTATGGTTTCCAGTTATAACAGGCCTGTGATGCACATCCTTGAGTATTCTCATTTAATCAATTGGTATGTTCCTTTCTGTGAGTTCTGAGTCACCCTTCTGAGATGTTGCAAAGTGACTGACTTGCAGAGGAAAATAGGAATTTACTAGACAAGTGATCGTGGGAGCATAAGATGCCTGACTATATACACACTTAAGGAAACAAATTTAAAAGTTTTTCCCCCATTTTTCAAGCCCCTAATAGTGCTAATGTCCCAAATAAAGCAGAGCTGTACATGATGACCCTAGTGTAAATGTGTGCCTAGCCATACAGTCATCAAGATTAGCCTTAAAGGTAGCCAAAGCACATCTTTATTTGCCCTGTAGTGGTACGTTATTTCATAGGCTATGAATATGTTGAGTTAGAAACCTATCTCTCTAATAATTCTTGTTTATTTATTGGTGTAGATTTAGTTTTTTAGTATGGGTGTTTGCAGAGCTACTTTTTTTATGAAGAAACAAGAGATCACGTAGACTGTGTCTTTAATGGCTCAAAAAGCGAGACATGGTCACTTCTCAGAAACTGTTTGGCAGCTAAGTATAAGTTGAGCTGTACTACTCTATCAGAGTAGTTGAAGGATTTAGAAAATTTCATTTTATTGGTTTTAAATCTTTGGGTCCTCTCCAGGTGAAGTCATTGCATTCAGTGATGGGTCTGATAAGGGAAGAGTATAGTAGTGGGATGACTATTTTGGATCTTGAAGATATTCTCCTCAGCCTAATAGGAGGATTTTCTGACTATGGTGGAAACATGGTGATCAAATGAGAAAGTTATCCACATAAGTAACTATGTCGGTTATGACCATATCTGTCTGAAGAGGAGTGCAATTTATTACATATGCGATGGGAGCAACTTTTTTCCCATCTGGATCCAAACAAAGCACAGGGAGGAAATGGAATTATTAATACTGACCTGAAGACACTTTGTGATAAATGTACAGTATCATTGTATCTGTTATTTACTAGGTCATATAATAACAGGGAGATTCCTCAAGATTTAAGACATGCACTTGTCTTTAAGGCAAGGGGAGTAGAACAAGAAACAGAGTCATACAGCCCCAGACATTTACTTTCATGTTCTGAGAAAAGAATAGAGAAGGTTATGTTGGATAAATTATTGTCAGAATTGGAAAGGATGGGGCTTAAAACCATGTGTTAGCATGCATGTGTTGAAAATAGATCTATTACTACCTGTAACATGATGTTCTATAACAACATAATAACAGCTATGAATGAAAAATTGTGCTGTGATGTAATTTATATAGGTTTAACTTCAGCATTTGATAAAGTCATGCACAAAACACTCATCAGTAACTTAGAACAATAGACAAAGCACTGATCAATAAATTATAACAACCAACTATTTTTTTTTTACTCTTAATAAAATGGATAGCTGCATGCCCTACGAATAGGACATGGCAAGTATCATACAGCAATTGGTGAATTCGAGATTTCAGTCAGGGTATCACACAGAGCTCTATCCAAGGTCCGTACTTGTTTAGATTATATCCTTCAGATCTATCTTTTTCATCTATGGTGATCTACAGTCTGCATGCAGATGACTTGAAAATGGGTAAACTGATTACATGTGTTATGGATAGGGCATGTCTGCATAAGAAATTGACTGAATTGACCATTTGGGCACAGGAGAATAATATGCTGATAATCACATCAAAGACTACGTATATGAGATTGGGAGACATCCACTGAAAAGTAAATAATACAGCACACAGTGATTAAACTGTAGATTCATTTAAGGACCTGGGTATATGGGTAGATCCAGCTTTGAGTTTTTCTAATCATATCGACCAATTGTTTAATGATAATTATAGAACTAGAGTTTGTATAAAAAGATTTATAAAGTCTAGGAAATAAGAAATGATGAAGTCATTGTTTGTTAATAACATTAGACCCAAAGATGAGTATAGAATAACAATATGAAAACTTTATAAGAAAAAAAGCATGAGTAAACTGAATCAGTAGAGTTGAAATATAATAAGGACATCGATAGATGTGAACATTTAAGTTATTATGAAAGTCTAAAATATCTGAATTTGTACAATGTCTAATATATGTTTACGAAGAGACCTTATTCAGGTATATAGGGCATTTAGACACAACTACCTCTGGGTCTGTGTGGGGTTATCAAAGAGTAGTAGAACATCATCAGACAACCTAGGTAGAAGATTCTATAGGAATGAGAAGTAAACTAATTGGTTCTCTGACAGAGTAGTTAATGAATGGAATAGATTACCAAATTAAATTAAAGCAAGCACTAGTTTAGATATTTTTAAGAACAGCCTGCACACGTATTATAGGAACAACTATTTTGGTTTATTAGCAGGCAAGACGTTCATTGCTGCCCTTACTAGAAATATTTGTTTGTATGTCTGCATGTATGTATTTTGATGAAATGCATTACACATAAACCTTCTAAAGTGAGATCTGACCCGATTCTCTAATGTTGGTTCCATTGTAGTTCTATACAAGTCACCATAATGAGTATTATAAGATATTCCAAGCACAAATGGTAAAATTGAATAAATTATTTTCAGTCTACCAAAACTACTCTTATTGCATTCTGAATACACAGTTAAATTATAATTTGTAACGGACAAAAAAATGCATTTCCAAATGCTGTTCTACTTTCACAAGTTAAACATACATGAAGCAAGACAATAAACAGATACTAAACTTTGCTAACTTGCTGTACATAATTTATCAATGTGTACATTAAAATCCAAGTAGCTGTCTATTAAACTACCCAAATACACCAGGGATTGGACCCACTGCACAATACAATCATCAATGCCAACAAAATACCATCTAGATGGGAGAGATAAGAAAGGTATACAAACAGTCTTTAATATGTTATACTTTAGCCTATAATAAATGTCCCTCTTCTGATTTTCAACAAAACTGGACTGCAATTAGATGATCCTGTAAGTTTTAAACACTAGAATCAGCTTTCAAATCCTTCAGTAGTCTCACCAGATCATAAAGGTTAAGACTGTGAAAAAAAACTTTTAAAAATCCTTAAATAAGGCCAGATATGGACTCGGAACATCAAAAATAGTATACAGTTCATTTAATAATGGTATTAATACTATTAACTTTTTCAAAATTATTTTTGCTTTTTTCCTTTGTAAGGTCATTGCCTCTACCATTGGACATCCATCTTTCCCCTAATTTTATGGGCCATCCATTCCTTCTTGTGACCGGCGAGATCCTACCATATCCCTTAAGGCTGGATGATTCCTTTGCCTACAGAGAAGGTATTATTGAAGGTGTTTTATTAGTGGGATTAACACTCCCAAGATGTGAAAACCAATGAAGATGACATCATATTTCAGTAGGGGTAGGGTTTTTTTATATATGCACTAAAGAGTAATTTGGATGGAAGAGAACCATCCTTAGTCAACATTTAGTTATATACTAGTAGAGTCTATGATACTGGAAATGACAGAATGCTGTCAGTACTGCCCCATACAGGTTGTTGGATTCATGTTCCAATACTAAAACTGTAGTGCAGAATTAAGAGGGGGGGTCTCGTCTTCCATAGTGCCATACTTCAGATGAAATGTTAAACCAAGGTTACATCTGCCTTAATTGACCTTAGCTCTGATAGTTGGAGAACATCCCTCTTCCAATACTTAAACTCTAGTCCAGAATGAAGGGCAGGTCTTGTCTTCTGAGGTGCCATCCTTCAGATGAAATGTTAAACAAAGGTCACAGCTGCAATGACCTTAGCTCTGATAGTTGCAGAACATCCCAGTACACTTATCACAAAGATTGGGAGAATTTTCCTAAAGCCCTGGCCAAATTAATCCTTGTCAGGA
The DNA here is from genome assembly GCF_019279795.1 of Protopterus annectens. NCBI lineage: Eukaryota > Metazoa > Chordata > Ceratodontiformes > Protopteridae > Protopterus > Protopterus annectens. Next base: position 1,801,886,688 of record NC_056735.1, read on the forward strand.
CAAACAATATCTCACAATAAATAAATTACTGTAGGGAAAGAAAGAGTATGCGGTAATGCCTCATACGTGCTACAACCATGACGTTGGATATCTGCTTCCCTCCACATTACTACTACTCAAGATGAGCAGGATGTACTTAGCCAAAGCTGCACCTATGTATCACTCCTAGAGGGTGTTTAGCTATGACAAGGCCCCTACAAACCATCCATACAAAGAGGAATAACTGATATTATTCTCTGTATCCCTCTTATTCCATCTATGGCCTTCAAGTGCCTGAGTCACCAGACAAAAAAGCATCATACATATAGTTCTTTAAAAATTCTCTGATGAACCAAAACAGGTCCCAGTCTTTTTCTCACACTTGAGGTATAAGAATTATTTTAACACACTTTTTCAATGAATGGAGTGTTAATGGTGCAATTTGGCAAAATATTATAGTTGTTAGGTGTACGTATGTTTTATTCTTAGTATTATTGTTCATTTTTCAATAATCATGGGAAAACTAAGAAAAAAGTTTGAGACAGTATATCTACTGTTGAACTGAAATCCCTTAGTATGCTTACTTTTTAACCTGTTCTGTTTCTTTGTTTTTATGTTTTAATTCCTTGTGTAATAGTAAACTGCTCCTATATCATAAATGATTCAGTTATGCTTTTGTCTGACTGGGCCTTTGTCTAAATAAATACCAGCAACTATAAATATGTGTTGATGTTATCAGCTTAGCGAAATCACACCAAAAGACATTTAGTGGAAGATATAACTACAATTCTAAAGTCTGTCTCAATCATGTAGATTTATCTCCATTGCAGCTTCTTGAATTCATATGTGTGTGCTAATTTCTAGCTTTCCTAATTTTTTATGTATTGCTATGTGTGCCTGTGTGAGTGAGTCTGTGTTTTTGTATGCGTGTATGTGTGTGCATGTGTGTGCATGTGTGTGTGTGTGTGTGTGTGTGTGTGTGTGTGCGTGCATGCGTGTGTGTGCGTGGTTCCCATTCAGAAGCCTGAAACATCATAAGCCTGAAAATCAAAATCCTGAAACCAAAAGCCTGAAAATTCAGAATCCTGAAAACTCAAAATCCTGAAAGCCCAAAATCCTGAAACTCAAAATCCTGAAAACACAAATAATGCTAATATGTCACTATAAAGACACTAATATCTACCAACTGACCCTGACCCTAACCCTAACCCTAAGGTCCGTCACTATCGCACACTCACCTGACCCGCGCCCTAACCCTAACTCACTTAAACCGCCCCTAACCCCAATATTTGTCACTATTGCATACATGCCTAACCTGCGCCCTAACCCTAACTCACTTAAACCGCCCCTAACCCTAAAATAAAACCAACCGCACACTTACCTGACCCCAACGCATGACCTAACACCACAGGGCTAACAATAGCAAAGCCACAATGACATCAGTATGTCTATTTTGTGTTTTCAGGATTTTGAGTTTCAGGATTTTGGTCTTTCAGGATTTTGGGCTTTCAGGATTTTGAGTTTTCAGGATTCTGAATTTTCAGTCTTTTGGTTTCAGGATTTTGATTTTCAGGCTTATGATGTTTCAGGCTTCTGAATGGGAACCGTGTGCGTGTGTGCGTGTGTGTGTGTGTGTTTGTGCGTGTGCACGCGCATGTGTCAGTGAGAGTCCATGTGTGTGCATGTGTCTGTAGCTGTGTCTATGATGTTGGTTGAGAGGGTCAGAGCCTTATCTTTTTAAAATAATTTCTGAAGCATAAATGATATTGTCTTGATAGTCTTGTTTATTTACATAATATTTACTGATGAATAAAAAACAGATTATTTTTCCAATTTTTTTACTATAGACTAATTAGGTTTTTATACTCACATGCAGTGAATAAATGTCTAATAATCAACTGAAGATGAATTCAACAGATTCAAATCCACTAAAAGTGTTTCACCTCAGTATACAGAAAAAGAGCATGAATAACATTGGACCAAATTTTAAAAGATAGTTGCAGACAATTCAACACACTGAAAGATGTCTCTGCATCAGTTTCAGACTCGATTCCATAATGTATGCTAAAACAAGACCAAGTAATTATCTATACAGTATAGGATAATTATGGACTCTGTGCATGCCCATCAGATTACAAAACACAACGGGCATGCCCAGCACAACTGAAATGCAACAAAGTACTTTTCTGACAACTTTCTGAAAGCATTTGGCCAAGACCATCTGTGCTTTATCTTACCACTATATTCTACATATTCTTAAGGAATCCTGCATAATCTGCAAACCTTACTTAAAATATGCAACCTGCATTTAATGCACTTCAGCAGGATGAAGCCATACTAGAGGGCGATCTACAAATGCCTCACAAAAGGCAGCCAGCTAGGCACCAAACCAGACTACAGTTAATCTAGCTCTATTCCCACAAAGTAATAGATAGATACAGGTCAGACAGAGAGCTGGTGGAGGCTGTGTGCAGGACATGTGCACCCCACATGTATGCTCATAGTCTGTGGGATAACTCAATACTGATAGAAACAAAACTGTGCACAACTCTAGGTATACTGGCCTTTGGGACACTTCAACAGCATATGAGAGACACTATAGGAGTGCCCCAGACAGCTGCTAGTTGCATCATCTCACATTTACTGGTAGCACTGTGCACCAAGGTAGACGGATATATTAAATTCCCAAAAACGCTCATGGAGTGCAGAACTGCCATGCAGTGGTTCTGTGCCACAGCCAACATCTCCTATGTTCTTGATGTAATAGACTATACCCACATCCCATTTAAAAACCTAACTGCAACTGATGCAGAACAGTACATCAATAGAAAGGCATGGCTATCACTCACTTGTCAGGTGCTTTTCTCAGCAGTTGGCCTCATTACTAATATTATGGCAACACACCCTAGTTGTATGCATGACACTGAAATATGGAGAGAAAGCAGCCTGTAGGCTTCTTTCCAACACGGTAAAATTCCTGAGGGACTACTGTCTGGTAAGAACAGGATCGCAGCCATGAGGTCAGCAGAGTCTAGACCTGTCAACATTAAGTATGAAGACTAAATATGTGTTATCTCCTTTCTACAAACAGGTGATTGATTATCCTTGGCTAATGATGGCACACAGAGCCCCATCAACCCCTGCCAAGGATGCATCCGACAGAGCAAACACTGTGACATTAAGCACTATTGAGCATATATTTGGCATGCAGAAAGCAAGATTCAGATGACTGGACACATTCAAGGGTGCAGTACAATACACACCAGAAAAGGAATCATAGATGGCTACTGTGTGTAGGCTTAAATGTATAGCCTTACAACATTCAGGCATGGTAATGTTTATTTCAGACTTCCCAAAAATGCATCTGCAAGGTAAGTATTAGTGATTTATTGGGAATAACATTAATGTGTACACAGTTTTAAGCTTAATATTGTCTTAGGAGTTATCAACAGGAGTTCTTTTTTATTGAATTATTCAACTGGCATTTTGATGGTAACTTTCATGATTTTCTTATTAATTGCTTATATTAGCATTGCTATTTTAATAGCAGAAAGTAGTGCACTTGCATGTGTCATAGTGGTTCCGTGTGAAATGTATGTCAATTATAGTCTGACTATTTTATTACTGAATGGGTGTCTGCTGTCTCAACTTTCTTAATGCTGTTGGAATGCCATTAATGGCATGGTACCCATTAATGGCATGTACTTAACCATCAATAGCATGTACTTCTTAAACTCCACTCCTCTTTTAATGCTGTATAATTACACTGTGATGGTTTGTTAAACACAATGCCATCGACCATTGTGTGTCATTGTTGGGCCACAAGCCAGTCATGCTTTTATTTTATGCCTGTTTTAACTGTGCAGGTACATACATAAGAATAATACAAATGTAGTCAGTGACAGTGATAGATTTATTGAGGGAGAGTAAGGTATGTGTTGTTGTTGTTGTGTCTTTCGGCTTTTTCCCGGTTAGGGGTCACCACAGTGGAAATCCGGTCCGCTAATGATTGGCAGTAGATTTTTACGTGCCAAGTTGCCAGCCCTGATGCACAACCTTCAATAATGGTACGCCCATTCACGCATGTCTTCACACAAAAGATGCTCTAGCTGAGAATCGAACAGGACAACGTCTTACTATAAGGTGACAATGCTACCGCAGCACCACCACTGCAGTGTGTCATATACATAATTTCTAATTATTAAATGCTGTCTTTATGCTTGCAATTGTGCAACTGCTCAAAGCTTTCAAATTCTGATTTTATGACTTGATATCACTCATTAACTATGTTGCATTGCTAATCTCTTTTGCTTATATATTTTATGTGTATCATTGCTTGTTAATCTTACAATAAATTTTAAATACACATATTTTAAACATGGGATGGCAACATGATACATCATTGGCAAATAATGATGTGTCATAGTGGAAATGTAAATGTTGTATTGATACCTCAACATAAATGTGTGAGGCACACATTGAATAATGAATAGGGGGTCATGTTCTTAAGGAGTTGCTCTCAGAGTCTATGAGTGATGTTGATGTAAGGACTACCTGGTAACAGGGTTACATTAGGGACCATATTCCCAAAGGTCTGCCATCAGTGCTAACTTATAGTGTACTATGCTTTTGGAATGGAGCCCCATGTCACTACTGCATGCCAGATTGGCATGGCATAATTGTTTTGAGAAATACTAATACATATGTCTATCTGCTGTACATATCTCTCAACTTCTAAGTGCATGAAATCTGGACAGAATGGTGGAGAAAGGCCCCATAACAGGGACAGATTTTAAATATTGCACTTATAAATGTAGAAAGTTGCTAGAATAACAGGCTTTGCATTAACATACATTTTCTGAAGGTTATGAAGCTCAAAGCTCAAATGCCCATCCAATCCGCTACTTTCACACTGTGGGTTCTATCTGTGAGCCACTTTGCAACCTAACTAGTTATATATGTTTACCTTCCTGTATGGTATCATCATTGTCATGTAGGTGTTCTGGTACTATATTACCTTCTGCCACCATGTTGGTTATCATACACATGCAAGGCATATGCACACAAGGTGGTGGCAATTGTGTTGATTCTATCATTGTTTATTTTGTAGTTGTATTTTGTGCATTACCCAGGGATTTATATTTTTCCAGCCTATGCATTCCTTAATTTTCATTAATCATATATATATATATATATATATATATATATATATATATATATATATATATAGACATTTACTTCATATTCCATGTCAGTGGTGTGGGCTTGTGTGAGGACCCTCCTTTCACTTTGGATTTCTTTATGCTGTTGCATATCACAGATATGCATTGCATGACACCCAGCTGTGTTGACTCTGGCATGGCATATGTCTTTTTGACATATGGATCCCATTTCTCCTTTTTTGCTGTCTGTATACTTATTTCTTTATTACAGAGCCATGTTAATGTTTTGCTGTGGTACTTCTGTTAGGTACTGTGCTTGGTTAATTAGGTTTGAGGTTCTAGTCTACTCCTGCATTTGGCCATCCTTCCTGTTGTTTGGCTTAAACCTGCACCACGGACAACCTAGTGGAAGACTGTATTCGATATCCATTGTGTACTGCAATGACAGCACTCCCATTCCAAGACACACCTATCACCAGTCATATTCATTCTGATGTGACTGCCAGACAATTTGCTACATCTCAGCAATGATCTGTGCATTGGTACATATGCATTTTTGCATTGCATCATGGCTTCCCTGTTTGCTAATTTTCCTTCACACGTGTTGTATAGTCTACTGTCTATGTGCCCTTAACTCTCTTTTATGTATATTTCTGGCCTTTGTTTGTCACATCTTGTGATATTTGTTATATGTTTATGCCTGCTCTTTGGCCCTTCTCCACTTGCTGTGCCTTTTCCATTCCTTCTATTCTCAAAAAAAAAAAAAAAAAAAAAAAAAAAAAAAAAAAAAAGGGACCCTATTCCCACCAAAAAATATGTTCATGCCCCTCTGCTTCTCCATCATACCTTTTGTGTGTTCCTCTTCTTCACATTTACCCCACATCTGTTTTGCTTTCACTCTACTTCGTTTTGTGTGTGTGTGTGTGTGTGTGTGTGTGTGTGTGTGTGTGTGTGTGTGTGTGTGTGTGTGTTACATTTGTTCCACACACATGCCCTGTACCCATTGTTAGCTACTGTTAGCCATGGCAAAGTGGCTGTGACTGCCCTTCACCTTATTGCATTGATGTTTTTATTAGAAATTTTGTGGAGAACATTGGAATCTACAAATGTTAAGGGTGTATTTATATATGTCTGTTTACATATTAAGACAAGATCTGTAAATGTTTTTGGATATGAGTGATACACATTTGTCTTCCTTTAGGACTTTTCACCTATTACTGAAAGTCCTATTGAGTTTGTTAACCTTCCGTAGATGTGCATTGGTAATGCACATATATATTTTACTTTATGAGTGAGTTTTCCTTCAATACAACTTTGACATGACTTCTTGTGGTTGTACTAATATCACTGGTTTTGTTTACTTTGCACTGAGTTATCCTTTGTGGATTGGAGCATATTTGCATATTACTTGGGTAACCCCAAGTCTTGCATGGAACTCGGTGGACTCCACCAGATTCTGTGGACTTTATGGAATCCAACCCGATGTTTTTCAGACTGTAAGGCTGATCACCTTATACCCTGCATCCCTACATAGGGCTTTGCCTCTTGTATTGTCTGACTTATGTAACAAATCATACCTCCTCTCAGCTGTCCCTGATTGCTAGGAACTTTCCTGATTTTGAGCTCAGAATTTTGCTGTGCCCATCCTAAAAAAATGTTTTTCAAGAAAAAGTTTGTCGATTTTTTTCAAAATTTAATAATAATCATTAAAGTTCCAGATTCTTTACACATCAATAAATGGATGCCATTGCAAGTCCTCTTATTCTGCCTGTTTCAAGTCAAAAGTGCTAATATTTAAAGAGTTACTGATTTGGGAACTTTGCTCCTGATTATTTTTTGGCTTTGCCCCAGATTCTGGAGGAAATAGTTTGACAGCTATAACAGCAAATACCGAGTCTACTTCACCTCAGTTAACATTGCAATTGTCTTACGTCTTCTGGTGTTTTTATATTACGCACTTGTTAACTAGGTAAGTCCACTCAACACAAGCGTAGGGAGAACCTTGGAGCAGTGCCTGCTTAGTTGAGTAAGTCACAAAGTAGTGAAATGGAGATGGAAAGAATAAATTACTGTACCATGAGCTAGAGGAAACATCTCTTTCAGAATTCAGACTCTTAACCCTCCGTGCTAACTGCCAGACTATTCTTGAGAAGTTACTTTGTTACAGAGCTTTACACATAGGAGGCCCGAAGCATTAATCTGGCAGGAATCCAGCAATATGATCGGGAAGCTTAGCACAGATGAAGGATTTGAGCTGCTAGCAAATCTAATCCTGTGTTCCAGGGTTTGATTCTATTGAGTGACCCTTAAAAAGTGACTTTTCCAAACAGTGCTCTGGTTTAACCCTGAAAAGAGACTGTGCATAGTAGGTTAAACTAGTTAGAGGGATAAAATAAAAATTAAACTTCTAAAGTGATAGTTATAAATATTTACTGGAGTGGAAAACAGTTCTTAACTATACACATGGTGAGCTAGAAAAGAATAATTAAAGACTGCTAACACAATTTGTGACTTAAAACGTTTCACTTTTCTGTGTGAACAGACGTACAGTATATGGCATGCAGTTAAATGGCTCTTTGATGAATATTATATAATGGGAAAGTTTCACCTCCCACTTTGATGTGCTTTACACTCCAAGTGGGAGGTAAATCTGTATCCCACATCAATGAGTTCGGTAGCAGCACTGAAACACAGATAAGTGTGGCTATTGGGCACTTTCACATGTGCAGCTGCAGTTTTCTTACCACTAAGCAGTGAAGTATATTTAAAACTTTTTTTTTCTTTTTAAACTAATTCTCTACTGTAGCTTCTTTTCCTATAAATTCAAAACATTTTTTTATTTGACTTAAATTTAAAGTGTACCTACCCTTTCAAAATATTTTATACAATTCGACTAAGATGTAAAGTGTGCTGATCATGTGTTTTGAAATATATGCATTAAGCTCTTTTCTACTGCTGTATTTCTAAAGATACAAACTGCAGTAGCTCAGTGTGGGATACATACATTATCATGCTCCCTGATGAACACATGACCACTATACCTTATTATACAACGACCCCCCCATTAATATTCAAAAAACGTGCATGCTGATTGGTCAGCGTGCACATTGTAAATCAGAGTTATAGTAATGGAAAAAGGTCTGGTTGCCAGGACTTTTTCCATTACTATAACTCCTTTTTTTTTTTTTTATAGCAATGGAGAACGCAAGAGCTCCATTGCTTCACACTGTCTCACTATGTTAAACTCATTTAACATAGCGAGACAGTTTGTAAAAAGCAATGGAGATCTTGCTTTCTCCGTTGCTTTTTACAAACTGTTTTGCTATGTTAAATGGGTTTAACATAGCGAGACAGCTTTAAAAAAAGAAACAGCTCCATTGCTTTTTTTAAAGCTGTCTCACTATGTTAAACTCATTTAACATAGCGAAACAGTTTCTTTATACAAACTGTTTTGCTATGTTAAATGAGTTTAACATAGCAAGGCAGCTTTAAAAAAAGCAACGGCTCCATTGCTTTTTTTAAAGCTGTCTCGCTATGTTAAACCCATTTAACATAGCGAAACAGTTTGTAAAAAGCAACAGAGATCTTGCTTTCTCCGTTGCTTTTGCTCACAGCTCTGATGTACTGCGTAGGCATACGCATGCGCAGTACATCAGAACTGCTGCAGAATACCAGACAGCTGCAGAAGGACAGCAAGGAGGCATTATACAATGCTATTATTTAAGAAAATTAATTATTTTTTTTCTTAAATAATGTCATTGTATAATAGCAATAACCCACTTCTGGGTGTAGGTAATGCTGGATTTACTCACGGTTGGCTTTGTTTGGTCACTCGGGCTTCACCATCGTGACCAAACCACACCAACCGGGGGTAAATCCAGCATTACCCACACCCAGGCGTGGGTTATTGCTATAATAATAGCCCGCTGACTCACATTGCTAGAGAGAGATAGGCAAGAAGAGTCTGCATTGTACAATGGCATTATTATAAAATGTAATAATTTATTTATTTATTTTAAATAATGCTATTGTATAATAGCAAAGAAAACACCATGGGTAATTCATATATTTAACAGTAGTGAGTGGACCCTATGTTTGTCTCTCAGGCTACAACTTGGTCAACAAATAGAACCTCCATTATGGTCGAAGTATGAATTGTCCACTCTGTTTCCTGGTGTATGCCTTACTTAAACACTGTAAATGCATTACAGAGATAACATTCTCATAGCAGTTACTGATGTGCATAATTCATTCCAGCTATGTGGAATGTGTTGATTTAGTTTTAACATTTGAGCTTACATCAGAGGAAGAATGATAATAGCATTTAGTTTTTTGTCCGGCCTCCTCCTCCTCCTCCTCCATCTCCTTTTTTCCCTCCACTCCCTCCAAAGGCTCAGTGACCATTCAGTTGGTTGAATGTGTGCATCGCTTTGTAATCCAAACTACAACTGACTTGCAGGTTTGAAAATGTATTGATGTGAATGTATATCTAGAGCAGCAAAAAGCCTTAAACCTGCCTAGCACACCCTTCATTTTTGCCAGTAATAAAAACAAGTCACTGTGGATTTTTTGCAGTCCATAGTTTGGTAATAACCTCCATTTTCCCATTACATCACCTCATGAAAAGAGTACAGTATATGATATGCTTCACTGTCACAGTAAAAAAAAAAAAAAAAATATATATATATATATATATATATATATATATATGTGTGTGTGAATATGTGTATATGTACGTGTATGTATTGTTTGTACCAAGCTGAACTGAGGTGGGCTACCAATCTACCAACCACAACTCTGACCTGAGATACCAATGACTAGAGGCTTCTGAGCTTCCAAAAAACATACATTGCCTGGGGGGGGGGGGGTTTGCTTATTTATACTATACTGCACTTTTTTATTGCCTGCTGCCTACTTTAATAGTGTATTCATATACTGTGTACTAAACTACACTGTTATATTGCAATTGTCTGCATTACTATGCCTGTTAAATCAAATGTTATTTCTGTTTTCACTGTTTACAAAGCTTTTTGCTATTTTCACTGTTTGTTAAGTATTTACTGGTATTTTACACTGTTTTAAAGTTATCTGTTCTGCATGTTTTGGTTTTCCCACCAATCAGTGTTTAAATAACTGATTTGTTAGGTGTTTAAAACATTCTTTAGAACCTCCTTTCTGATTTTTTGCTGTTGTAAAATTTTTTAGTGTCTCACTGATATTTTTCTGCAGTATTAAACATTCTTTGGTGTTTCCCACTGAAACTAGGGTAGTTAGTAGCTGTAGCATAGTTCAGATATAGGCTTGCTGCATCTGAATTTGTTTGTAGTGGTCATTTGTTCTGAGCATGCTTTCCAGGCCATTTTGGATTGGAATAAGCCTATCTGCACTTTAGTGAGAGGATTGTGTTAACTGGACCTTGTCTCGTAAGGGGAGTTTGGTCTTGGAATAAACATCCTCATTGGTACTTTTGAATAATTTTCAATTTTTTTTCACCTTATTAGCTTCTGGTATTTAGGCCCTGCATTTCAGCAGGTTTCTGCTTGTTTATACCGAGCTGAACTGAGATGGACTATCAGCCACAGGTCTGAGCTGAGATACCAGACAACTAGATGCTTCTGAACTTCCAAAAGAAAAAATAAGTTGCCTGTTTTTTATCTTGTTAATGCTACTTACTGCACTTTTTTATTGTCTGCTGGTTACTTTTATACCATATGTATATACTATGTACTAAACTACACTGTTGTACTGTAATTGTCTGTGCCTGTTAAATCAAATTTTATTGCTGTTTTCACTGTTTGTTAAGTATTTACTGGTATTTTTCACTTTTTTAAAGCTATCTGTTCTGCTTCTTCTGGTTTTCTCACCAGTGTTTAAATAACTGATCTGTTAGCTGTTGAAAACATTCTTTAGAGCCTCCTTGCTGATTTTCTGTTGTTTTAACCTTTTTTTAGTGTCTCACTGTTATTTTTCTGCTGTGTTGAACATTCTCTAGTATTGCCCGCTGAAACTAGGGTAGCTAGTAGCTGTAGCATAGTCAATATACAGGCTTGCTGCATCTGGGTTTATTTGTAGTGGATGTTTGTTCTGAGCACATTTTCCAGCTCATCTTGAATTGGAAGGGGCCTATCTGCCCTTTAGGCAGGTCAGTCTGTGGCTTAGAATTAGCATCCTCATTTGTCCTTTTGAATCTTTTTCAATTTTTTTTTCAAGTTTTTAGCTTTTGGTATTTAGGCCCTGCATTTGAGCAGGTTTCTGCTTGTTTGCACATTGCACAGCACAGCATACTGCCACACAATTGTGCACCAAAGCTAGACAGTTCAATTCAACAGTCTTTCCCTTAGATACTACTGTAGCACACTAGTGTAGCCCTCATCCTTAGTACTTTCCCAGTCAAAGAAATACTGCTAGTGAGTTGTAATCTATTAACCACCAACAAAAAAATAAATAAATAAGTAAAACCCCAGGCAGAAATATACACTCACTGAGCTCCTCCATGAATGATTCTGAAAAGTCACCCCTAGTGACAACAGTCTTCAGCCTAACATTAAGGATGGTTGAACTACCCTTGTTTCTCCTGCCAACCTTGTTCAACTGGGTCTCTAAAGGCATTGTAGCAAATGACTCATGTACACCGACAACCTTCTACTAATAACTTACTCTAGTACAGAGTGCAAGAGATGTATCCACACCAAGAATCTTGAATCTATGCTCTTTCACACTCAAAATAGTAACTTTAAAGAGGTTGTCAACTCACCCACACCTACATATGCACACAGTATCATTACTCATACACATAGTATGCATCAAACACAAACATCTACATACACAGAGGTTCTCTCAAAAAACTTAGCTAAAGGTGTGGCCAAGGATGAACACAGGATAGCAGCAGATTTCTTCAGCTCCACCAATTTCATTACACTGACAGGAATTAATTACTTAAAAAATTAATTTTTGAAGTAATTTTCTTTCTAAATATGTTTGTTTTATATAGTTCTTGAACTATATCTAAAAAAGAAAGGAAATTTTAACAATATTCCTGTCAGAAATCACTTTGGAAATTTTCCTGTCAGTTTATCAGTCTGAAATGAGTTCCAGTAAGACAAATTCTCAAGACTCCAGCATCAAGAAAGAACTTCAGTCTCTGATAACTATAATCCAGCAACTTACTGCTAAGATGGATAAAATGGATACTAAAATAGATACCTTCATAGAAAAAACTACAAAACAAATAGACTTGTTACATATAGACCTGCAACAACAGAAGATCCAGATGACAGGCATAGAAGAAGCTGTGAATGACATGGAAAATAGAATCCAAGAAGAGGAAATCAACATTGAGTTTCTGCTGAAACAAAATACACATTTACAAACAAAGCTGGATGACCTAGAAAATAGATCTAGGCGCAATAACATTAGGATTTTTGGACTGCCAGAAAATATTGAAGGTAACAATATTACTTCGTTTTTAATAACATGGCTCCCTAAAACTTTAGACTTACCAGAAGCATTCTCTTTTGGTATCGAAGAGCACATAGATCTATAGCTAATACTAACTCTAACAAAACTATCCTAGATCAGTTATAGTTAGATTTCTATCATCTTTGATAAAGAGATGGTTCTTAAATCTGCTTGGGCTAAAGCTCCTGTTAAGATTAATGAGACAACTGTGCGTTTTGACAATGACTATTCTTCCTTGGTAATAGCTAAAAGAAAAGTTTTTCTGCCACTAATAAGGGAGCTTAAAAAAGCACAGTTTAAAACATACCTTCTGTTTCCTGCCAAGCTAAAAATCTTCCTTCCTGATGGTCCTAAAATTTTTGATGACTTAGACTCTGCTTTACTGTTTATCAAAAAAAATAAGATTTTGGATAAAATAGAGGAAATGGAATGGGCTAGTCCTTCATTAAAGAGACTGGCAACTGAAACTTCGTGGAAGACTTCAGAGAAGAAGAAGAGACTAAAAAACAAATGATTTGTTCTATGTTTTTTTTCTTTTTTTTTCTCTCATCATTTTACTTCATTATTAATCTTTTTAAATATAGTTCCTGCATTTCCAGAAAGCCACAAATATTCTGAAAAAGATTTAATCAAAGTTATTCTCTGTGTGCAAAGAAATGTTTTGTTTCATAACCAGTCAAAATATCTGAGGAACTAATAACAAGCTATTATTCAATTTGTTTCTCTTTCTGAAAAAGAGAAGTAAGGTCAGTAATTTGATACATTTTTTTTCTCTTTTTTTTCTCCTTTTCTTCTTTTCTTTGTTTAAACAATGACATTCTATTTAGATTATGTAGTGGGTAAAGGGTGGGGAGGGCAGGAGAGAAGAGTAATGAAAATATGATAAATGGAATAATAACATATTTATTCCTTGTAAAAGTTTATATGTTCTTCAAATGCTATTCCTAATTATACTTTCTTGATTATACTGCTTATGCTTGTTTGTAAATAATCTGTCATGCTTTAACTAATAATAATTAGAACTAAATAATAGTAAATAATATGTTTTATTTTTAACTCTATTAATATAAACAGTAAGTAATATTCCATTGTATATACTTCTTATAGCTTTCTCTTACATTTTTTTATTTCTGCTTTACACTCTTTTATTTTCTACTCTCTTTTTCTTTTCTTTATTCTTTCTCTTTATTTTTTTTTCATATTAATATACAGAAATGCTTTTGATCATATAGACACAGTAAATAATAAGATTTGCATAAAAATTGAGTTGGGACAAAAATATTGAGTTTTATTACTTATTAATAACTTTGGGCTTAATTTCAATTACATAGAGGCTTTAATAACCTGTAAAATACATCACGAAGGTTTTGTCATGTTTTGATGCATTTACACTGCTAAATGAATGTTTGTCACTAGTTTTTAACAAGTTTCCCGCCAAAATGTTAAGGGCAACAATCTGGGATGTGTGCTACCTCATGAACAGTGTTCTCGAGTTGTTTTAAAGCTTCAACTCTCAGAATTCTCACAGATAAGCTGAAAGCAGTCAATTTGACCTTTGACCCAGATATCACACTGACACATCACAGATTCAGGAAGAACACTCTACCAGGAAGTAGAACTGATGCAAATGTGACTATGTGAAGGAAAATGAACTCTTTAACATTTAAATGTGAGTTATTTTATATAATTACTTAAATATCTATGTTATAATTCATAAAATATGTCAGTTATAATGATTTTAAATGATGCAGTTTCTTGTAGTAAGTAAATGTCTTATTTTAGAAGGCATAGAAAATGAAACATTTATTCAAGTGTTTTTGAAAATCTACTTGACTGCAGCATACTAATCTGTGTTAAAAACTTATGTTCCAAACATATACATTACTATAACTCATTTAATTCATCTGATTGACAAGCATAAATAACTTTATAACTCTATTCTGGAAGAAACTGTCATGTGATATATTTTAAAGCAGTAGTATAGACATACAAAATACAGATGGCTTTTTTTACAATAATGCAAGTGTTTCTGAGAATTTGCATAACTATGCAGTATGATTTATAACAATTTCTATAAATATAATATTTTATTCTATTGACAATAATGAGTATGAGTAAAATGCTCATATACAAGCAATTCAAGGTTTTTTTGGAAGCTGTTGACTGCATTTACATGACAGAAAATAGATGCATCTTAATATATGTAATGTCTGAACCATATTAGCCAAAGTTTTGATTTAAATGAATGTTAGAACTTATTTTACATACTTTGAATAAATTAATATGTAAATATGCCTTCCTTTTTTTTCTCTCTCTCTCTTTCTTTCACTCTCTCCCTCTTTCACGTCTTTTATTTCTCTCTCTCCTCTTGGTTCCTAATATCAAGATTATTTGAATGCTATTTGAATACAAGTGTATTATATTACATAGATGTATATAGTAGTATGAATAGTTTAAAAAAAAAAAAAAAAAGTTTATTTTAGTTTATATGATGCTGTTTTATCAAATGTGTAGTCTTGTCTTGCTAGATAATTGAATTGAAAGCTGTTAATTTAAGTTAAATATAACCAGTATTAAATTGATAAGGTGGTAGCTGAGGTACTGCTGCTTAGGGTAGGGGGTTAACTTGAGTGGTAAATACTACTCTAAGTTGGAGTTTTTAACTCCAGGCTGGATGCAAGGTTTAATCCTTACATTATTTTCACTTGTTCATTGTTATATGTATATAGTTTTGACATCCACAATATATTTTGTACACTCATTGTCACTACAAACAAAATTGAATCCTATACAAAATCCCATAAGAGATTCAATAAATACAGCTATATTTAAAGGTACACCTAAAGGAGGAGATGTAACATTACTTATGTTGTTATTTGTTATTTTGATCATAAGATTCTTAAGTTTTAAAAATGCCAAATGACATCTTTAAAAGGAATTTCTTTAAACATTAATGGATTGAATAATCCATGTAAAAGGGCAAGCCTAATAAGATACATTAATTTACATAAGGCCAACTCAGTCTTCCTGCAAGAAACCCATCTCTTGAAAAAGATATTGATAAACTAGCCACAAACAAATATACAGTATTGGTTAGTTCAGAGCGCACTCAGGAAAAAAAGAGGAGTGGCTATTTTATGGAATAAAAGTATGCCCATTCCTAAAACCATTAAGTCTTAGCAGGATGATAAAGGAATGTTTTGTATGGTTACAATACAAATTAATGGGAAGACTTACACTTTAATTAATTTATATTGGATACCTGGAATTGGTATTAATACAGTGAAACATCATCTTGATAAGATCATATCATTCTCTATAGGAGATATTATTTTAGCTGGTGACTTTAATTGTATACTACATGAAAGTGATACTACCACTATAGGAAAAAGAAGAATTACATCTAATGCAAAACATTTAAATGATTTTGCTAATTCTTATCATTTGAATGACATTAATAATCAGATAGATTCAAAATCATTACCATACACCTTTTTTCTAACAGATACAAAATTTATTCAAAAATAGATAGGGTCTTTATTTCTAACCAGATGGTAACAGATTTAATTAATTCCAAAATCATTTCATGTCCTATATCTGATCATAATTCAATTGTTTTTGAATTCATGATAAAAATACTCATAATGTTCAGATCAAAAGGATACCAGCATACTTAACTCAACTAAAAGACTATAAAGAATATATACTTTCAGAAGTAAAACATTTTTAGACATAAATAATACTCCTGAAGTCTCCATTGTCTATGTTTGGGATGCCTTAAAATCATATCTATATGGACAAAGTATCAGATGGTATAATAATAAAAGGAAATCTTGGGATAAGGAATTGTTAGATAGTCAAAGTAAATTAGACTCTTATAAACATAATAATAAAGAAAATATTATGGACAAGAAAGTTATTGAAGAAATAAACAAACTAAATGAGAAATACAAAGAAATTTTAACTCATAAAGTTAAAATAACTTTAGAGAAATACAAGTTTTTGTCTTATTCAATAAGCCCCAAATACTTACATAGACTTAAAAATAAAACAAAAAGATTGAATAAACAAAACCATATCAAAAAAATCTTTTCTCTAAGGAAAAAGAAGAATGTTTCTAGTAAACCAGAAATACTAGATGAATTTAGAAATCACTTTCACAAAATTAACCATAATAACATTAACATGGAACCTAAAGATAAAATAAAGGAGTTTATAACCACAAACATGAATAAAAAGCTTAATAAACAACAGATTAAACTATTGGACAAAAGTATTTCATATACAGAGGTTATTACACAAATAATTAAGCTTAAATCAAACAAAGCACCGGGTAATGATGGTATTATACCAGAGATTTATAAAATCCTTTCTAAAAGTGCATATTCATTAATACATAAGGTTTTTATTTTGGCCCAAACTGAGTTAATAACCCCCCCATCTTGGCAATATACATTTATTTCGCCAATTTTAAAACCTAATAAAGATCCAACTAGATGTACTTCATATCGGCCCATCTCATTACTTAATGTTGATTATAAAATGTTTATGAGTATTTTTGCTGATAGATTGAAGACAATCATCCCCGGCATTATAGATATAGATCAGACAGGCTTCATTGTAAATAGAAATACTTTTGATAATATAAGAAGAACTTTAACATTAATTGATTTTGCAAATAGGAAAAAGAAAGATTTAACACTTATTAGTCTTGATATAAGTTCAGCATTTGATTCAGTAAGTTGGGACTATCTGTTTACCTTACTGAAGTGCACAAACGTCTCAGATGCATTTGTAAATCTAATTGAGCATTTATACAAAGGAACATTGGCTTATATTAAGGTAAGAACATATGTTTCACAAAAAATACCCATTTTTAAAGGTACGAAACAAGGATGTCCACTTTCTCCACTATTATTCACTTTAGTAATGGAGCCTTGGGCTAATTTGATCAGAAACAGTACTGACATAGAGGGTTTTGAAATAGATGAAAATACAACATCCAAAATTCAACTTTTTGCAGATGATGTTCTAATTACATCAGCAGGATCTAATTCTTCTATACAGTCTCTATTTGATAAAATGATGAATTTTAAAAGTATTTCTGGTTTAATATTCAATGAAGAAAAAACTAAAATACTACCTATATATACACGAAAAAATATTCTCATTAGTGATTTTACTAAATATGTACCCAATTCAGGTCAGATAACTTATTTAGGTATAATACTATCTAAAGATATTAAATCTATTATATATAATAATTATGATACCTGTTTTCTTAATATACAAAATCTTTTTAATACCTGGAATAATATGTTTTTACTATGGAGGAGAGACTTACAATTATTAAAATGATAATATTCCCCAAGATTTTATACTTAATACAATCAATAATACTTCCACCTACAAAAATAATTATCAAGAAACTGAATACACTAATGTTAAATTTCCTATGGGCACCTAATAGACCTAGGATTGCATTAAAGAAACATACTAATAGCTGGTCTCAAGGGGTATTTCTTTTCCAGACTTTAATTTATATACTATCTCTTCTATTGTAAAAGTTATTACTTTATTAATAGATCAGTCATATGTCAAAATGGAAAGATTATTGGGAGCTAATTAGTATGCACTTCATGAAAATCTCCTTAACACATAAAAATATGATTGTAAATAACTCCATGTTATGGTTACTAAAGGAATTTTGTACTTCACCTATTACACCTAAACATATGGTTTGTTACCCATTAAATATTATTATTAGCTATCGTAACTTTATATTCATGCACCCTAAGTATAGGGAATGGAATTTTATTATATTCCTATAATGTATACTCAGGGTATGCTTTTGTCATCTACTTCTGAAGGAACTCATTTAGCTATAGATAATGATCTAAAGTACTGGTATCAGTTGATATCTGATAATAAAGTTAAAAATCTAGATTTCTTAAAACAAGAATTTGATCTAAGAGAAACTTGCTGGTTAGAGGTTCAGACCTTTAGACAACATCTCATTAATAAAATAGATCTAATGTCTATAACAGTTAAAGAATCTATTCCAACACTGATTGATTACTTGATATTAAATTTACAACATAAAGTTTCTGATAAAGGTAAACTTTCATACATACATAAAATTATCAGACAAGAAACTTTTACAGTGTAGATACATACTGGAATTATTTCACTTCTATTAATGGGGACCCACCAAATCAACAAGATAAACAATATATATTGGAATCTGCCTATAGAACTACATCTTCCATTGTCTGGAGACTTTATACATGGAAATTTTTACATAGATCTTTTTATACACCTTTGATGATGAATAAAATAAATAATAAAGATAATTTATGTAAGAGATGTAATGTAGAAATTAATGCTGACTGGGCTCATATGTTTTATGACTGTATAAAATTGAAAGAATACTGGAAGTCAATTAATGAATTTTTGCAGGCTCTTTTACAGATAATTTCATTATTTCTAAATCTCTTATATTATTCAACACACCTGTACCTCAAAGTGTTAAGGTTAAGCTTCCCTTGTTATGGTCTATTCTAGCAGTGGCTAGGAAAATAATAACCAGAAATTGGATTTCAGATACACCTCCTTCATTCAATGAATTTAAAAATGTTATGAATATAGTGTGACATATGGAAATAAACACAATTAGGTCAAGAACAACTAGAAAAACATCTTATTATATTGTATGGGATAATTTACAAAATTTGTTAAAAAAATCCTAATTTCAATAGCATGGTATTTTAGTTTAATTAATTGATCTGATTGTAGTGGATGTCTTTGTAAATACTTTAGTTGTTTTGTTGAATGTTATAATCATATCTTTTTTTAATTACTTGTATAAAATTGTTATGATATTGCTCTTGTATGTTAAAACAATAAACCTGTTTTGAAAAAAAAAAAAAAAAAAAACTTAGCTAAACACCAGAGACCTCCAAAACACAAAATTGCTACAACTAACACAATCCCCTAAGCACCCACAAAATACCATTATGACTCTGTCATAGCTCATGTTGGTGTGAATGACCTGAGATGTACCTCAGTGGACTATATGAAGAGAGACATGGTTGAGCTCTCTGAGTATGTGTCCCAGGCAGGTATGTCCCTAGCCTTGAGCAGCATACTACCCTCACCTAAAATGATGCTGCAGTGCAAACAAAAAATTATTAATTTCAATAATTGGCTTAGTTTTTGGTATAATTCAAAGTGGATCCATTTGCTGTTTGCCTGGGAAGCCATAGTCGACAAACCTTGTTGCTTTGCCAGAGATGATTTACACCTGACACATCTAGGCTTTTAGCTGCTGGAAAAGGCTCTTGCCTTCCCCATAGTGCCTTTTTTAGGCAAGGACTCAAAAAAACATTATCTATGTGAAATTAGCCAAGCAAAGCAAAATAAGGGTCATGCTGCTAAATACCAGGATCTTAAACCAAAAATTGCACTCCCCCAAAGCACTCATCACTAGAAGATGTAGATGTCTGTGCAGTCACAGAAACCTGGTTCTAGGCCTCAGAGAGTACTCCGGCCTTTGAAGACTAAGTGGCCCTTTAGCACCTTTAGATCGTAAAATGACATGAAAACCAAAAGAGTCAGTGTTTCTATCTATTTAGCGATAAATTCACTTCCCGTTTAGTTAGACTGGACTACTCCATAGATTTACTCCAAGTCCAGGTTATGGTGATGGGTAAGATCCCCATTCAAGTCCTAGATCCCCTCCATGGGTCACGATGCCCAGGAAGCCTACTTGACCAAACTGGTGACAATCCAAATTTTACCAAACACTCTGGTAATGGAGGATTTCAATTATCCCACCATCAACTGGGAAACCTACTCTAGCCCCAACTTGCTAGTGCAAAAGTTCCTCGACTTTGTTAATTCAAATGCCCTGGAACAAATTGTTCATAGATAAACAAGAAGAACAAACATTTTAGAACTGGTCCTCACTAACATGCCAAGCAGATGCACTGTCACAACTGTTGGACACTCATTAGTTAAATCTGACCACAAAACAGTCACCTTCGAGCTGGCACTAACACTAGAACTCACAAAGGGTGAAATAAGACTAAAAAACTTCACCAAGGCAAACTATACTCTCCTAGATGAAGGTATAAATGTATTCCAAGTCCCACCTCAAGCTGGAAGTAGAAACTACGTGAAATCTTACACCAAAGCCCTGTACAGTCACTTGCATAAGTGTATAAATTCAGCTGTACAAGAAAGAACCAAAACTAGGACTCCAAGTAAAAAGATGCTGCCATGATGGATGACCAGCATCAACAAACATTACAATAAATGCAAAATGTTGCTGTCCAAGAAAATAAAGGCAAGACCCTAGCAATGGAAAAGCACCCCCCTCGGCCTCAACAGACAAATAAGAAAACTATCATAGTGGATGACTCCACATCATGCAGCACACCTGTTACCAGTGGGGTGCCACAGGAATCAGTACTGGGCCTTCTACTGTTTGGTGCGTATTTCCCAGAAGTTCAGGTCAAAACTAAGGTGTTGTGGCTCACCAAGTTTGCAGATGACTGCAAAGTAGGTGCAATCACTGAATCCCCAAATTATGTCAGTATACTCCATGAGGGTCTCAGGCAGACCAATGACTGGTGTATTAGTCACGGTCTCAAACCGAATGCAAAGTAATGCATCATCATGCCCTTCAGCACAAACATGGTCCCTTCACACTATCAAATCAACAACAATACCCTAAGTACCCACAAAGTGGTAAGGGACCTGTAATCACAAGTTGACTGCAATCTTAACTTCAACCACCATACTGTAGTAAGGAAGACTTTCTACATAGCACACTTAATTAGTAAAGGCATCACCTTGAAAGCAAAAGAGGTTATAACTAATCTGGACCATAATTGTATATAACAGCCCATTTGGTATGTACTATACAAAACACATGGAGCAACTGGCAAGATCTAAAAGGTTTCCAAAAAGAAGAGGAAGGAGCTCCAGCATGTGCCCTACACAGACCGACTGAAGTCCCTCTCACTATACTCCATGTCATATAGACTTCTTAGAGGAGAATTATGCCTGGCCTACAGAGCAATCCAAGACCCAGACCTAATACATTTGCTGCATATCAGTAAATCAATCGGGACTAGGGCTACCGATTCCAGGGATGTAAATGTGGCCTGCCACTTAAATACAACATGCAAGAGGGACAGATTTATCTCCCAGTGTTTGCTGCATCTTTGGAACAGACTACCAATTAATGTGAAACAGAACACCTTTATGATACTGTTCAAGAGTAACCTGGATGAGTGGATGGGGCACCATAATTTCTTACCGGGGATAGCATCCAGTCATCATTAAATGCAGTCTTGGGTATTGACTATCATTTTCATGCTATTACATTGGAATGCGATGGCTAGGCTTAAAATGACCTTCAGGTTGATTGATAGAGTAGTAATCTTCTATGATCTTAAGATCCTATATCTATACATATCTCTCTCTCTCTCTAGATAGATATATATATATATACATATATATATATATATATATATATATATATATATCTATATATATATATATATATATATATATATATATATATATATATATATATATATATATATATATATACACACACACACACACACACACACACACACACACACACACACACACACACACACACACACAACAAGTACTGCATACCTCCAATACGTGAGGCATAAGACTGACATTTGAAATATATGACCTGGTCAATAAATTCAGCCTTTCTCTCTCTCTTTTTTTGTCTACAAAATGTAAAAATGTAGGGATGAAAGGTAAAATCTTTAAACCATATAGTTGAATTTGGAAAGTCTCTTCACTCTTTAATCTGCAAAACCCAACTTCTCCATCATCTACTGTACCTATGGTCAGTTGTTGCATGAGTCTAGAAAGGACTTTACAGACTGTTTCTAAAATATGAGAAAACAGCCCTTTAGCTCATAACTCAATAGGATTCAGGTAAGATGAGAGTGCTTGTCAATGTCAGATCATAGAATAGGTTATAATAGGTTCAAAGCTGCGGAACGCACCCCAGCCTTACCTGGTTACTCATCCTAGCATATATTCTGTCCCGGAAAACCAAAGGAGGTGGAGTTTCAATATATATTACACACACATACACACACACACACACACACACACACACACACACACACACACACACACACACACACACACACACACACACACCTCCAGCAGGCTGGTCAAACAGTATGACGCACAGGAGACACTCCATGTGCAGTTAACCATTGACAAGACCCCATTTCAAATTATAGCTAGCTACAGGCCCCCAAATTTGTCTCAAGATGTTCACTACACCTATCTGGACCTCTTCAAATCTCTCAAAATTCAACCCTTTACCCTGAACCTGGGTGACTTTAATTACCCAACCACAAATTCGAAAAACTACTCATGCCGGCACACGAGTGCCCAGAAATTCCTTGATTTTATCAATGCAAATGCCTTGGAATAGCTAGTTTATACCCCCACAAGAAGTGATAATATCTTGGACTTGGTAATAACCAACATGAGTAATCACTGCAGCACTCCTACAGTATCATCCTCCCTGGTAAGATCCAACCATAAAGTGTTTTTTTTTCAAAGTCACCATCTCCCCTGCCCCCCTATAGCTAGGGTCAAACAAAAAAAACTTCTTCAAAGATGATTACAACCTCCTGAGGGATGGTATAAACAGCTTCACAGCCCCCTCCCCCACTGTAGGCACTGGCACCGATGTCCAAATCTACACAAAAGTACTATACGAGCATTTATATAGATGCATGGAATCAGGAATACCCAAAAGGACAAAATCATCCTCCGCAAGGAAGAGTAAACCTGTCTGGTGGACATCTGTAATAAATAAACTATATAACATAAGGAAAAAAAATGCTGTCCAGGACAAAGAAGGAGCAGGTGCCCACTTGGAAGCAATCTCTCCTTAGCCTGAACAAGCAAATAAGAACACTAGTGAAATTCTCTAAAGCCAACTTTGAGTCCAAATTGGCCACATCTACAAGAGACAATCATAAGACCTTCTTCACATATGTTCACAATCTCAAAGGAAGCACCCAGATTTGTTCAGAACTGGTGGTCAAGGACACCACATACACAAATGTTGTAGATATAGCCAATCTACTGGCTGACAGATTCAGTGAAACTTCTCCCCTCTGTTCCCTCCATCAGTAAATCAGGTCATCGCCAGTACCTGCCCCACACCCCTTATCTCTAGGGAACAGGTCATCACTGCCATCTCAAAGGCAAAAAAATACAGCCTCTATGAGATCCAATAACATCCCAGACAGCATCCTACATGAACTCAGGCATGAACCTGCAGCACCATTAGGCACCCTGTTCAACCAAAGCCTGAGTACCACCTTTGTCCCAGCTGAGTGGAGGACAGCCACTGCCATCCCTTTACACAAAGGTGGAGCGTCCACTGATCCAGGAAATTATAGACCTATCAGCCTAACTAGCCTGATCTGCAAGGCCATGGAACAGATTATCATGGAACTAATTAATAGGGACATTGGCAATTTCCAAACACTTGACTCTACACAGTTTGGCTTTGTCAAGCGGAGGTCATGTCTGTTAAATCTGGTTGACTTCTTTGAGACAGTCACCAAAGCCATGGACAAGGGGAAGATGATACACACCGCCTAACTTGACCTGGCCAAAGCCTTCTACACTTTTCCCCACTCAGGCATAGTAGATACATTCTCTCAATTAGGCATCAATCCATATGTTACCAGATGGGTGGCAAACTGGCTCACTGATAAAATCCACCTAATCAAAATAGGGGAAGCCACCTCAAGCAGTAGACCTGTAATGAGCGGTGTACCCCAGGGATTGGTCTTGGGGCCTATATTATTTGGGATATACTTCTCTGAAGTGCAGGCCAAACCAGTGGGCTATGGCTGACCAAGTTTGCACATAACTGCAAGCTGTGCACAGTCATCAATTCCCCAAGTGATGTGAACATCCTCCAAGAGGGTCTCACCCAAACAAATGACTGGTGCCAGAAACATGGCCTCAAGCAGAATGCCAAAAAATGCATCATCATCCCCTTTTGGGTGAGTGATGTCCGCACATATTATTACATTAATAACAATGTCCTAAGTACACAATCAATAGTGAGGGATTTGGGCACCCAGGTTGATAGCAGCCTGACATTTAACCACCATGTTGCTTCCGTTGTTTGGAAAGCTTTCCACATGGCCCACCTCATAAGTAAGGGTATCTCATCCAGGGACAAAGAGGTCATAAAATCCCTGTATTATTCCCTTATAAGGCCAATTATCAAGTACAATACCCCCTTCAGCATGTACCTCGCAAAGCACATGCAGCAGCTGGAAAGACCGCAAAGGTTCCCCACCAGGAGAATCCAGGGCCTCAAACACCTAACATACACAGATAGGCTAAAAGCTCTGGCCCTCTACTCATTTTCATACAGAATCCTCAGAGATGACCTCTGTGTGCCATACAAAGCAATCTCAGACCCCGCCTTGATGGGACTGCTGCACATCCACAAGTCAAGCTCCACTCGAGCAACCCGTATGTATGACCTCAAACTGGTCTGTGATATCAATAGGATTTGTTGGTGAGACAGATTTGTGTCCCAGAGACTCCCCCATCTGTGGAATAGACTCCCTCTCCAGGTCAAGCAGAGTACCTCATTATCCCTTTTTAAGCACAACCTGGATAACTGGATGGGAAACAGAAAATACACTCCTGGGATTCCACCTGTGTCCCTAATGGGCAGGGGCTCTGGGTGCTGACTTGTCTAAACATGGGCTAAACTCTTGGCTAGGCTTATAAGGGCCTCAGGGCCAATAGCCTAGTAACCTTGTATGATCCTGTGATCCTATGAACAAAGCCTCTGCATACCTATATGTACTGATAACCCTCTGCCATTTAAGTTATATCCTGAGAGATTCATTCAGATCATGTACAGATGAGAATGTGGGAACCTTTCTCAACATTTAAAGGTGTTTTTATCATAAATGTTAATCTGCACAACCACGCTTTGAAGGGCATTCATTTCAAACTCACCTGTATTCTCACTCATAAAAGGAAAGTTTATACTTCCGGCTATGACAGTAGATGACAAAGGATATTCTCACTCATAAATGGAAAGTTTGAACTTCCAGCTATGATAGTAGATGACAAATGATAGGGAATAAACACTGAATTTCTTACAAAAGTATAGTGAAATGTAATATAAAGATCTGAAAACATACTCAACTTATTTTACTCAGCAATGAAAAGTGTACCACATTTGATACCCACAAATTTCTACAACCTTTCCAAGATTTGTTTGGAAGCTCATTGAAAAAAAAAAGATGCAAGGAGAGTTTTCTAATTCAAACAGGGTATCACACAAGTAGTATTGCTGACATTTATGGGCTTTTTTGTGCCTAATAAAATAACTTTATTGGCTAATAAATATCCTTAGTTCGTGTGTCTAAGATCTATTGGAGATAAAATGATAAAGAAAGTTTGACTTACTTTAAATCTTACCACACAATCAATCTGGGACAGAGTAAACTTAGGCAAACACATCAGGCCAGTGCACTATTGTGGTTACCTAAGGGAAGCAGAGAAAACACAGACATCTGAGACAACTGTTAGTATGGAATCACATCCAAATAAAGTTCTGTAGATTTATAAGACAGGGGTTTACCTTTGCTTATCTACCCTTTGACAGTAACAGTATGAAAATTATCATTTCTCAGGAGAATGGGATGACAGCTGTAAAGGGAGTAGCTTAAATAAATAAATGGGGATACTTACTATTTTGTAATTAATTGGTTAAATGTGTCTGTATATGGTAAAACATAACAAGCTAAATACTGTTTATCAAGAAATAAAATATAACCTTATATTTGTTACACAGTTTAGGTTACTTATTATTTTGTAATTAATTGGTTAAATGTAAATATAACCTTATATTTGTTACACAGTTTAGGTTACTTATTATTTTGTAATTACACAGTTTAGGTTACTTATTATTTTGTAATTAATTGGTTAAATTTGTCTGTATATGGTAAAACATAACAAGCTAAGTACTGTTTATCAAGAAATAAAATATAACCTTATATTTGTTACACAGTTTAGGTTACTTATTATTTTGTAATTAATTTGTTAAATTTGTCTGTATATGGTAAAACATAAGCTAAGAATTGTTTATCAACAGATAAAGTGTAACTTTATATTTGTTACAGAGTTTAGGTTTCATGGTTATTATTATTTCTAAAAATTAAATAAGGTTTGGTTATGCTGATAAGTTGTGCTTTAGTTTTAAAATACTTAGTGCATTGATCTGGTTTGCTTACTATTACTAGTAAAATGAAATAAGGCTGAAAAAATAAAGTTCTATGGTACAAAGACTTTTAAATAAAATTCATAGACTTGAACTAGATGAAAGCTATTCTTAAAAGTGAAGAAGGTGTACACTCAAGCTAAGCATACACAGACAGCAGTTCCAAACAGTTTTTTTTTAAGTAATAAAACCCATTCTTTTTATAGGACCACTATTTTATAGATTTATTATTCAGTATCAAACAGTTATTTTAATTTACTCAACTGCTAGGTTTCCTTTGTTTGTCTGTAGCTTTCAGTTATGAAACAGCAGCAAGGGAACATTTTTAATAACTGACCTAATTAAATTATCTCCCTTTAAATTTGAAAGAGCCATTTTGATAATTTATTTTAAGCAGGTTAAGGTTCACCTTCTTTCTGAAGTTCACTTGTCATTTGAAAAGGTTATTTATATTGTGAGTATAAATGCTGTTTCCAGGCCACAACTCCCACTCAAAAATCTGACTACTTTTTAATCTGACAAAGTCATGATGGCAAAAGAAACAAGTAATGTAAATCCGTGGGTTGACCGTTAGGAATCGTTTAGTGTCTGAAAAGAGATGCAGATGTCATTTGATCTCCCAGATGTCCCATTTCTTGCCTAAGCACCACCGGAACAAACTTAGCTGCACATATGGTGTAATGTGGGTTATGAGAGTTATGAAAACATCTTCACTTCCCACTGATTTTTTTCAAATAAGCTGAATGTGTGACAACATGGATGATTAACAAATGTTTTAATCATCATGAATATATTGTTTACAACAAAATAACTACAAGTATTTCTGCACTAAATGTTTAAATAAAAGGTAGAAGTAAAAACAAAGCAGGAAACATTATCATTTTCATTTAAATTTAGGGACTATTTATGAACAGTGGTGGTTAGTGTGAAACATGAGGACAGCAGGTGTTTTCCAAATAATGTATTTTCAGACCTATACTCCTCCCAAAAGATTATAACCTAGCATGTTTACTGATTTGTTTTAATTATTAAAATAAACCGAAGCTTAATACCTAATTACAAGGCAACATGAGTACTGGAGTGGTAGATGAAGAATCATCTGTTAATACTGTGCATTTTTAAAAAGAGAACCCCACTTTATTAAAACACAATGTAAACAGTTAATGCATAGTGTGATTTGTGTAATCATAGATGTCTGTGTTTATTTCTGTTTGACTTTTAACTCAACAAGATGATATGCACTTTTCCAAGTGAATACAAGTGTAAGATCCAGGTATATTTGTGGACAGTGTCAGCTTAGTAGCTACAGGTTGGAAACATCTCTAAGATGTGTCGTGCTTTAATTTCCACAACCTTTATGAGTTACCTTTAGGATTCTTCAACTCTTCAGCTTCTTGATTACCTGTTTCACATCACCTGTGCCTATTACATTTGCCTGCAATCCATAGGAAGACAGGGAGTAATCCAGTCTGGACCATTGGAATACTTTATACCAGGGGGAATCATATTTTTCTTTTCACAGAAAAAATTATAATACAACTAAAATTAAGAGAGACTCAGATAAAGGAAGCTGAAGGCATATACTTTTGACACTTGGGATGGTTTAGTGGCAGAGCATTTAGCTACTTTAAAAACATTATGGAAAAATAGCACAGCAACAGAAGAGTGAAAGAAGGAAGATGTGACTCCCATTCATGAGTGTATAAACATGAGCAGTCAGCAGTCTAGAAAAGGTTTAGTTTTATATGAGTGCATTGGAAGTAGTAAGAGGACTGTGAGAATCTGAAGATCATTTGGGCAGAAGCACAACAGAACATGCATGTACAGTGAAAGCTAGTGCTGACTATATCAGTTAATGAGTTCTTTGCCTCTTTAAAAATAAAAAAAGAGAAAAAACATAGAGCAATGCATAACAAAAAATCTCATTCATACCTCATTTCAGGGATGAATTGGCAATATACCATAAATGGTGCTCAGTTCATTCTTTTCTTCAGATAAATGCTTCTTTCATCTTCATTTCTGTGGAAATTTAAACTGATCACTTGTTCTAGCAAGATGTCAATAAGGACTGTGACATAATGCCTTGCAAAATTACCAAATACAAAATAAATAAATAAATAAACAGCAGCAGGTATTGGTTGAGTGGGATGGTCCAGCCTGCAACCTTATGGATAATATCCATATAACCTGTCAAAAACGGCTTCATCTTGGGTTATTTCCCACTACGTATAGTGGTTGATGCCGTTTGACTGTTTTGCCTTGAAAATGTTCACAATGTGATTGTCTGCATCAAACAAGGGACTGACAAAATAGAATACAGAGAAACTAATAAATGGAGCTCCATCTGAAGAAACTATGGTTTAGCAGTAACTGTGCAGGAGTTACTGGACATATATCAGCATGTATTTTGTTTTGTAGATAGTATGTAGACAAACAAAAAACCTGATAGAAAGTGTTGTAAAGGACAATTCAAGAAGTGATTGTAAGTTCAGGGAGATGTTAAAGAATACAATAGCTTCATTGCAAGACGAAACCTTGGGAATTATACTATGAGAGGAAAGGCACACAACTTGAAGGCAACTAGTAGAGACAATGCAAGTGAAACAGAAACACTAGTAGTATCGCGTGACAATAATAATAATAATAATCAAAGAATGTTAGAAAGCAATAAGAAAGTATAGAGGATATTTAAAAGCAGATTTTGATTCACTGCTAGTAGAAAACACTGGCCACTGTCTAACTTTAAAGATAATTGTTTTAGGTCCCACCTAAAATATTATATATAATTTCATATAGTTTCTGTGTGGAGTTGAAAGTTTGAAGGTAGTTCATAAAAGAGTAATAGGAATGTATGTAATACTCTGTAGTCTGTAAACAGAAAGGCATGCTCCCATATTGTAATGCTCATACTCCTTAGCAAAGGAAATAAAAATGAGATGTGTCAGCAACTTCAAAGTACCCCAAGAGATTTCACATGGAGCAAGAACATGGTTACTTTTAGGAAAAGCAACTAACACACATAAAAAACTGCACAATCCAAAGACAGAGGATAGATGAATAAAAGGTTCTATGAAGAAGCATTTTTCTATACAGATAGTAACAGCTGAATGAATGTTTCACCCCTGAGGCAGATACAGTGATGGAATTATTTCATTTTTTTTGTATTTTTTATAAAAAATATTTATTGGAATTTTAACCATGAAACATTAGTGAGCTCTTTAGGATTAATATTTGTAGTGATGTTCATTTTTCTTCTATTTATTCTATTGTTTGATCTTCCAGTTGTGTACTTGCGGATCAAATATACTATGCTAGTAACAACATTAATAAAAATAACTGAAATATACACTGTACTCATGTACAGACAAAAATCAAATACATATTTGAAACAAAAATCCAAAAGAAGTCTAGCATGACAGCGTTCTAAAGTGATATATGTTAATATAGATATTGGGACACAGACCTCATGGGTTACTACTGAACTCCTTCTTGCAAGTTGTTGTTTCAGTGTCAGTAAAGCAAAAATGGCTATCATTCATTTATACCTGAGGGATGGAACCCTTCATTAGTAAGCAAGCATAAACCAGGTGAGACAATTAACTTCCTTGCAATTCTCTGATTTAAGCTCAGTCTACCCCCCTCCAACTTTCATTTAGTAAATATCATATGCAGATCATCAGCTATGGATCCCTGAGGAATAAAATATTTCCACTAAGTGTCATTACTTTTGAAGCATAAGTGATACAGACATTAAATTTCCATACCAACACATGGAGTGATACATCTGATGGGAATTCCTTTTAGCAATAAGTACTGGTTCTGTGAAATGGCCCAGCCTTGAACTGTATGGATATAATACACATAAGCTTTCTGAAATGGACTGATCTTTTATTATTACCCACTACATACAGAGACTGATGCATCATCAACACTCTTGCATTTGCAGCATACGTATTGCATTCCGAGGAACTACTGAAAACCTATCTGTAGTGAAATATCACCTATTTAGCATATCTTACCATGTTGTTAGGGCCATGTCACCAGGTTTTAGTAAGCAGACTATCTTGCATGCTTAAGTCCACTTTCAGGATTAGAACCTAAATGGGGAGTAGTCATTTTCCCAGGTGTTAATAGTCATCCTATGGAGTCTATATCCCTTTCCATAACATTTTACTAGGTGTACCCTATCCTTTTATTAACAGAACTTCACCAGCTCTGTAACACATTCAGAACATACCTCCAGAAATCTTTCAACATATATTACATATATACTAACACTACACCTTAGAACAAATTCAAAGATAATTTCTTCATTGTATCACCTAATGGAGTTGTCATATACTGAGGTATTATGATTTGACTAACATACCTATAAGAAGAATTAGCTTAGAATGGAAATGAGACATGTGACTGGGGGGGGGGGTTAAAATCCAAACCTTGAAGTACAAGCAGTTCCATCGTGTATACCTATTTATTCTGACAAACTTGACATTGTGTATGCTTTGTACCAATGCACAATTATGATTTGGTATCACAAAAAAAGACAGGACGTCAGATGTGGTGTCAGAATTAATTGGGATTTGACATTGAAAGTTGCTTTGAGACATATTGAATTGCCTCTCAACTGTCCCTATTTTGGGTGAGCATTCCTATTTTCTGGCCTGATATAGCCTTGTACAGGATGTCCCTACTTTTAGAGTTATGTTCCTAATTTCAGAATTGATTTAACTCTACGCAATTTTTGAAATCACCTTATCACGTGCGATTTTTGGAGCCGTCAATTACTAGAAAAATAAAATAAATGTCCAACATACTAGTGGAAAAACAATTAAAAGAAAGACAGAAATCTTATATTTCCCCCTTTTGACACAAAAATAAATAACCCTGTGTACAATCCAGTTCATTAAAGTCTACAGGTTTTGCACTGCCTCTTTGATAATGTGTTGATGTTTTTCCATATTTTTTCACTTTGATTTTCAAACGTGCTTCTGAGTAGTATCCTACATTCCTACTGGAAGTGAGAATAGCTATATGCTAATTATTATTCATATTTATGCTAATTAAATGTCCAGATATTTAACTGGATATAGCTACTTTTCAAGGGGCTTTTTTTTGCTATTTATAGTGTCTATATGTTCTGACTTTTTGTGACATTATGTTCTAAAATATTCGTACTACTGGATTCGGTTACAGTCAGCCACATGGATGCAAGGCCACTAATGGGCAAGCCATCTGCTGTCTCACTCTGCAGTAAGTCTTGTTTTTGGATTTATGAATATCTATGAAGAAAATTAGCTTGGTTTCACCCAGTGACATTACAGATAACACTCTATTTTTATACCCGTCACATCCCACTGAATCGCCAATGTATTTTCATTTAAAATTCTTCTTTTTTGGCTTGAAATGATACCATATACCACTGATATTTTTGAATCGGCATGGCATGGAAACTCTCTGAAAAAGTTGAAACTGACAATTTGACATTTGAAGCTGTTTTTTTACTGCAAGTACACTTATAGAAAAAATTCAAAAACTAAAGTGCAATGTTCCTTGCTTTCATGAATGAGGAAGCTGTCAAGATATTTGACTTTTACTTTCAGTAAGAGGGGAAACATTTACAATATTGTAGTTTCAAAAAGTAAATTTGAGACATACTGCAAACCAATGTAGGAGCCTATAATATGTGAAATGTTTTTCATTAACATTCAAGGGGTTCAGCATGTAATAGATGCTTGTATAGCTAAACTTACAGAGCACAATATCTAACGTGCAAATTTCAGTGAATGGTGTACAAAATCTTGCATTTATTGCAGCCTGCTATATCAAGTAAATGTGACAACAGTGTCGGTATGTTTTAATTAGTGTTACATTGTGGAGCTAGCCATGAGTTACAGAGTACAGAGTGACAACAGTGTCGGTATGTTTTAATTAGTGTTACATTGTGGAGCTAGCATGAGTTACAGAGTACAGAGTGCTGAGCAAGGTATAGATGATATTCCATTTTCTTTTTTGGCCATGTTATCATTGACTTCCTTCAGATCCCTGCCTCTTCCATAGCTTATCCTCCCTGGGGGCACTGAATCTTGAAGGGGCTATCACTGCATGAGTCTTGCCATTGTTCCCAAGAAAACCTCATAGCAGCCTATGCTATAAAACACTGTGCGACTCTGGAGTGGAATTGAGAAGGTGTGCCAGTCATACTACTGCATGACTGTGGAGAGGAACTGAGAAGGTGGGCCCGTCATATTACTGCATGACTGTGGAGAGGAACTGAGAAGGTGGGCCAGTCATATTACTGCGCGACTGTGGAGAAGAACTGTGAAGGCAGGCCAGTCATATTACTGTGTGACTGTGGAGAGGAACTGAGAAGGTTGGCCAGTCATATTACTGTGCGACTGTGTAGAGGAACTGAGAAGGTGGGCCAGTCATATTACTGCATGACTGTGGAGAGGAACTGAGAGGGTAGGCCAGTCATATTACTGTGCAACTGTGGAGCGGAACTGAAAAGGTGAGCCAGTCATATTACTGCGTGACTGTGAAGAGGAAGAGGAACTGAGAAGGTGGGCCAGTCACACTGCTGCTAGCAAACTGGGTGTTTCTGAGGGACCTTGCCCCCTAAATGCTGGCATAATCAATTAGTGGTCCAGTAAGACATGATCATCAATCAGTTAGCATGGAAGATTAAGGCTATGAGACTTTTACTTTCGGAAGGAGGGAAAACTAATACAATATTGTAGTTTCAAAAAGTAAATTTGAGGCACACTGCAAGCCAATGTAGGAACCTATAGTATGTGAAATGTTAAAGGACCATTTTTTTCAGTCCAGGCTCTTCATTTTCCTACTGTGTAAGTGGTGAATCAAATAAAGAGTTCATCTGAGGCAGTTGTCATGATTTATGCTCCTAAAAGAGAGTCTACTGTTCTTAAATCTGGGACATAGAAGAAGTAAAGTACATGGAGTCAGTGGGAGTTATAGTCAAACCTAGAAAACTAACAGAATGAGCTAACAGTGTATTAATATTCAAGAGACAAAGTAAGATAACTTTTTGAAGTTTTTGGTCAGCTTACCAGTGTCTTCAGATCCCTGTCTTTTCTCTTTTTTTTTCCTTTCACCCTGAGGCCAGTGTATTGTGCGGCTATCTTCATTTGCTCAGATGTCCCCTCATTGGATCAGTTCCACATCTCTGGGCAAGAAGGCCTCTGTGGTCATTCAGGCTATACTGCAGCCAAGGAATGGAGAAGTGAACACTCTTATACTGTGGTCAGGCCAAACTTTTTGCTTAATCTTTACCTCCCACTGATATGCAGGACTGATGTTTCACAGGTAGGTATGCAATGGCACTTCAAAGAAAAGTCCCCCACCTGTGTGGTAGCATATACCTCTTTGCCCACACAGTGACTGTAGCAAGGGCTTTTCTTTCACAGCCCTTTTATCACCACTGGGGCTCATGAGTTGGCTAACCCTGCCACACTCCCACACCTTCTCTTTTGAAGACGTGATTGGGCAATGCATTCCTATTCTTCTTCCTCATGCTCAGCTCCAGGTATATCATGGAATACATTTGACCAAACTATCCTCAAAATTCTGATCAAAGCATTCTTATCTGGATTGATTATGAAAAAGGGCTGAGGTTTTTAGAACCATCCTTTTCAACCACAGCTGTAAAATTAACTTGGGCCGCTTGGATCATAGACAGAATTTTTGCTTTACACCTCTATGCCAGTGAAGCTGGCCACAAAGTCAGGAATGTATTGATCCTAAAGACAGTAACACATTGATCAATGACAATATGCCAGTGCTTCCCTGTTAAACATCCGTCCCAGAGTGTTAATGAGCACATGCTGAGGGAGCAGACATTAGGGCACAAAACAAAACTAAAAACATTGCACACTTTCTAGTGGTAGTATGATGCTGCACCAGGGTCATTGATATTTTCATCTGCCCCAGATGAGGGTCAGGTAGAGGCTGGCCAGGTTATGATGGGTCCAATAAGCCATGAAAATGAGGGAAGGAGCTGGTGGCAGCTGATGGCAGATATAAAGAGACCCCTCCAAAGAAAAACAAACTAACATACAAACAAAAAAGACAGCCTGGGGGTGGGGGTAGATATGATCTGGTAGACCAGGGGAAGGAGCTAGTATCAGCTGATAGTATCAGCTGATAGCAGCAAACAAGACAGCTTGGCTTTCAGGGGTAAGCTATGCGATATGTTTCACTAATCCACTAATCCATCTGCCAAAGATCTGATCAAAGCTTTCATATCTTTATTAATTATGAAAAGGGCCAGAAGGTTTTAGCACCATTCTTTTCAAGCCCACGTCAGATGAATAGAAATGTTCTAAAAGTGAACTCGTCTGAGACTTTTGCCATGGCAATTCACTCTAGCTTTAAGTTCCCTACAGCATCTGTCCTTATCCTGTTAGCGCTAGTGAAGACCATAGACTGAAGTTTATGTTCAGTGCCACAGTGTGATTCTCAATGACAGACTGTAGTTTTAGGACTAGCAGTCAGTTACTGTATAATTCTGCTGCCACCATCTGTGGAATAGCCATAATATAAACACTTCATAACACCTGAGAACTTATCAGTGGATGAGAAGGCTATGGTGTCTCCTGTCTAATGTAATACAATGACATTGCAAGTTTCAGAACGTAAAGACACTGACGGTAAGGTTTCTTTGTGGTGACTCAATGTAGATTCAAACTGTATCCCTCTTACTTCCACTGCACCGCCTCCCTGTCATGCAGCAAATCCCGTGTAAAGTATCAAACACGGTTTAAGTCCTTCTATTTGAAAGAGCTTTGTTGTCTTCCCAACCTACATTGGCAGTTGTTTTAATGGCTTTAAGACTGCTAACAATCTACAGGTTTAGACATTAATCTTCTGGGCTCAAGCCTTTTTCTTCTTCTTATCATGTTCAGACCAATGGGATTCACTTGAGTAACAGCATTGTGAAGGCATGTTTGTGACATTGCTTCATGAGGTGCTCAAAATACATCACTTCCATAAATGCAGCACTTTTATGGTACTTGATGGCTTATGCTGTGCTTTATTATTAGGAAACATAGGAGGTTCAAAGCTACTGAGTCTTGGAATCATTACACCTTGCCAGTTCCCACCCATAGACTGTACTTCCCTTCTCAAGGAGAGCTAAGCTAGTCATACCCAGGTTGAATTTATGTGTACCCATCCAATTATACAAGTCCTGTTTGAAAGACGATAGTGTATCACATTGCTTTATCTGCAGAGAGAGTCTATTCTAGAGGTGAGAAAGATGCTGAGTAACAAATTTGTCTCTATACCTTGTTTTATTGTCTACTAAGGCAGGTTTTGATCTCTTGTTCTGGTATTTTTGGGACTATTTGATATGTGATGGTACAAGAGATACTGCACTACAGGACCCCTGAGTGCTCAGAAAGTGAGGCATATATTTCCTCTGAAGTGCCTATGATAAACAGAAAAGTGCTTCTAGTTTTTTTTTTTTTTTTTTTTTTTTTTTTTTTTTGTAGCTTACTGATTGCAAGCACATGATCCTCTTTATTATGAACTTCTTGGTTCTTTCAAACTGTTTATTGTGTTTGGTGAGGTACATCCCAAAGAGGGGCATTGTATTCTATAATTGGTCTGATTGGTGCTGAGTACAAGGGGATAATAACCACTTTAGATCTGAATGATATTCCCTTGGTGATCAGCTATGCCAAGTAGATGGATTTCCTGGCAACTGCTACTATGTTGGGGTCAAAGGAGAAGGAATTATCAAGCCATGTTCCCAGTTCTCTACCAACATTTTAATTTTGAAGTGGGGTATTGGTAATGCTGTATGCTGGGGTGTGCTTTGTCTGCCAAAGGTAACAATGTTGCTTTTTCAACATTTAATTTACTCCCAGTTTCAATACACCAGACATTCATAAGTATACATTTCTGGGGGGGGGGAGGGTCTCTTCATAATGCATTTAATTTATTAATTATCTAGATTGGGGTAGGTTTCAAGTGTATCGACCAAATCAAGGCAAGCTCTGAGAACAGTGTGACTGCTGTCAACAACTGGTGTTACAGTCTCTAAGAAGTCAGCAAGGTCTTTTAGACAGGATCTGCCTTTTACAAAACCAAACTGTTGCAGATCTGGTCTGCTGAGAATTTTAATGTTGATGTTAATCAAGTCTGTTATAAGGTTTTCCTTTAACTTTCAAAATAGACTCTTCTACCTGATATGGGGGTTAAGAGCTACAGCAAACAGAGGCCTTTGGATAGCTATCTCAGGACTGAAATTTACAGTATATTTATTTGGCAGGATATAGGCAATATCCACTGGGTCTGAATAGGTTTTGTCATTTAACATGGGTTCTGTACATTGTTGACATTAGTATTTTATTTTTTTAGAATAACTAAAGAAGAATTTGTAATTGTCCCTTGTCTTCAGATGCCAAATTGATGTCATGGTCTGACTTAATGTATATAATAGTCTCTTAAAATTCTTAGTCAAAATCCTAATATTTTCCATGACTTGGCATTTTTTTGATCTGTTGTATACTCTATTAAGTTTTTTCCCCCCTTTTATTGTAGATTTTGTTTTTGGCAATGGACCAACAGGATTGTTTGCTTTCAGATTTCCCCTTACGTTTGTAGCATTCCCCATGGACAAAGAAATACTGAATGACTGATACCTACTCCACATGTAACTCAATGTGAAAAACACCGGTGAAGCAAAAGGTCACATGTCAGTGTAGGAGAGTTACATACCTATCCTGATGGGAATTGCCAGCTGTTTCCCATAGAGTCCTGTACTGGGAGCTGCTTCATTGTGGAAAATTATCTAATCTGGTAAAGGTAGAAATGGGCTGTGGTTAACCAAATATGCTGATGAATGCAAACCGGATAAGGTCATTATTTAAATAAATGATGCTGTAGTCCAAAAACACTGTCTTCAAAAGTTACTTGCTGCAGTTGTAATGACTTCACATTTAATCTCAATAAATTTATCATAATGAGACTTGGCAGAAATCAATCAATCAATTCTATGACAAAATAAATGGTGAAAGCATATCAGCATTAAAGATGTAGGGGTAATAGTGGACAGACAGACATTTAATCCATGACTACTGTATGTTTATTTTATATTTTTAACTTATTTTCATTTGTTAACATAGGGAGACCAATGTCCCAGATGGATACATTTCAGGTTCAGCCCAGAAATGCACGAAGAAAAATCAATAGTAGAAAATTGTAAATACGTATTACATATTAACTGACAAAACAAACTGGCCAGTAACTGAATGGTACATTGAAATGTAAAACTTGGCTGAATCAATAATATACAGTAGTGAATTCATACAGAGATGTCAATATGTTCAATGTAGTTGAAATCAATCCCAAAGCCTAGTTTAGGCATTGTATGAGTCATCTATAAATGATGGATCATAAACTATATTCCCTAACCGGCTATTTAGACTACTGTTGAAAGACTGTACATTATCTAATTTTCTAATCCTATAGGGTAGGGCATTCCATAATAACTGCCCTCAACAGTGTTCTTTCAAAATGGAAACATGCCTAGGGACAACGACTAACCCATTATTATTTCTAGTTTCAATTAAATGATTTCATAGCCCAAACTTTTAATGTTATCCATTTTTCTTAATAAAATACCCTTATACTTTAATCTTTTAGCCTGAGAACAGCTTGAAGAAGAAATAGCTACACTGTACTATTTGAGGTATGATTACTGACTTGTAATGTCGCACAAAAGCCAGTATACCCCTCCTTGTAATATTTATTGAAATATATATTATAGCCATAAAATAATTCCTAACAACTACTAATGTTAGTTTTAAAGGAGAAATGATCATTATCATGCCAAAATCTCTTATAAATCTCTTATAATGTCAACAGATTCTAACACCATATTATTCATAGCAGAAGGATAGCAATAGTTTTTAGGACCAAAGTAAATGACCTTATTGCATTACTTTTTGACCAAATTTCTAAAGAGTCCATAAATCCTAGTTGCTAAAGTTTGATTAATGCAAATTATTTGCAATAGATTATAATATAGTAAGAAATCAAGCAATAAAAGTTTAAAAGGGGGAGTAGGGGAGGATAAAGAGGAAGGGCAATACATAGTTTATAATAGGAGATATAGGAATTTAGAGGGTCATACTGAAACATGGGGTTAGAAGTGAAAGGAAATCCATGGTCTATTATACTACTTACAGTATGCCATAAAACAGTGAGAAAACAAGCTAGATAAATCAGATAAGTAAACAAAATGGGAGGGGACATAGTATTGGAAAGGGCAGGTGAGGCAAGAGATAATTTAAATAGAAGAGAAAGGGATTTGTGGGTCATAGTGATAGATAAGGTTAGAAGTGAAGGAAATTTGTCGTCAGTTGTGCTAACACAGTGCATGATATGAGGAAAAAATGTGAAAAGGATTGTTGAGAATGATCTAGTAATCATATAGTACACACCTATGAACCCTAGCATTTGCATTGGGATTGTTTGTGCACGTATTTCTTGAGGTTGCTTCTGAATTTATTGAAGGGTGATATTTTTTATGTATGCTTGCAGCTCTTCCTGTAACTGTGGTGTCATAATAAAAAATAAAAAAAAATTGTTTGTCTACACCATTTTCAAAAAATATTCTGTAGCCTTTCTAATTCTAAAGGGCATGTCTAATTACTTTTGAGAACTCATTGTACACCATCATCACAATGTTGTATTTTGCAGACTTCAGATAAATCACCTGATATAACATTAGTAGAGTTTCTTAACTGGAAAAATCAAAAGGTTAGAAAACTTGAACAAGTAACAAAGGTTTCAGGAAATGTTATTATATTGTTTTTCTTATGTTTTATTTAGCAATAACCTATACTTAGTCAGATTTAGATCAAACACACTGCTGGGAAAAACTGCCACCAGATGATTGAAACTAATACTAACCATAAATATCAATAACTGAATCAACTAAAAGAAATGTGACAGATATGTTATATGACATGTCCCAGGATTAAGGGAAAAAGTCACATTTACAATCAGAAATAAAAAAATTAATTTTCTTCAGAAATAATCTTTAGAAATATGTGTGTGTGTGTGTGTGTGTGTGTGTGTATTAGCTAGATTACTCAGACAGGGAAATATTTTCCTAACAGTAGACCCTAGAGAAAGAATGTGATAAAACATGCATTAGCACACTATGTAGATCTGGATGTCCAATCTTCTTGGTTCAGTAACCACCTACAATACTTCACAGGGTTTGGGTAGGCCACATTAGCATGCTCAAGTGGGATTTCCACAGTCAAGGCTATTTTTTGTGGGACATGACAACGGCAAAATAAAATACTGGTAATTTTTTTGTCTGATCTGCCTTAAAGTATAGTTTGGATCGCAATAGTGGCAGTATTGCAATTTTTGCTGTGGGATTTGTCCTTCTGTGCTTCTACAACTGTTTATATTTCAGCTTTGCTGCTAGAGTCTTATATTCTGCTTATCATCTGCCTGCTTAAAGTTTTATTGCAGTGCCTTTCTGTTTATTTCATTTGCTACTATAGATAAATCTGCTACCATTAAGTGTCCTTGCTGCTCTCTACTGTGTATGCACTAATTACAGTTGTTCCCTCCCCACTGTAAATGCTAT
Organism: Protopterus annectens; assembly: GCF_019279795.1. Classification (NCBI taxonomy): domain Eukaryota; kingdom Metazoa; phylum Chordata; order Ceratodontiformes; family Protopteridae; genus Protopterus; species Protopterus annectens. The sequence goes on from NC_056735.1 coordinate 1,801,927,273, forward strand.
AGTTTCTGAACTTTTGACTTACCTGTGGGATCATTGAGATGTAGTTCTGAGTAACAGGACTAAGTGAATTGTCATTGGCTACAGGATCTGAAGTCACAGAGCTCCACTATTGATTTAATTTGATAGTACCCTTCTCTAACTCATCAGGTGTACCCCGTCACACAGTTGTGCCCAGCGAGCTTCTTTTATCTTAATCTTGGAGAAGCGTGGAAAGACCTGGACTGTGAGAAATGACCTTTTCATCAAAAAGGAAAGAAAAAAGCTGCTCTCAGCTACAGACAACTCACTACCACTGTTGGAACTGCTCTCTGCAAGAAATGTTATCTCTATAAGAGACCTGCAAAATCTATACAACCTTAAAAATCCAGGTCAGTGTCTCAAATAACCTATATCAACTGCAAATAAACACACTTTGAGCTGCAACAGACCCTGACCAGATAAGTAGGCATTCCCCAAACCTTAGTAATAAGTCCAGGTAAACATTATTCTAAGCAGAGCAAGCTCCAAGTAGTTATAGTCATCCTTGCCCCCCCCCAACCACATTGAGTCATTCCTGTTGAAGCCATGGACCAGCACTTCCCCACAACTTCTCTAGACAGGCTGATTAAGGTTGGTATTTTCAGACAGTGTAAGAATTGTCTCATGCTGTCTAACAATTATCTGTTACTCAAACATCATAACACAGTGTGTGAGATTATTTTCAGACAGTGTAAGAATTGTCTCATGCTGTCTAACAATTATCTGTTACTCAAACATCATAACACAGTGTGTGAGATGTACATATATACTGTTCTTTGTGGCAAAAATTGCACACACAGTAAACTCAGAAACCAAAATGCTCAGCAGTACACCACACACCATACCTCACCTGGGCCATCACAATACACATAATTCATCACATGCTGAGGTTGTAAAAATTAACTTGACTAACCTCAAAGTCCTCCAAAATGCAACACAGACACAAAATACACTCAGCAAGTTAAATCTACCTCTTTACATTAACACATGGACCCCAAAGTCACAGATGCTGAGCCCATAATGCATGCATTGACCCAACCAAACATTCTAGTGATAGGTGACTCCATTGCAAGACATACAGGTGTACCTCTTACAAGGCTGAGCAAGGAAAAAATTGATAGTTAGCCCTTGTCTGATACTAGGATCATCATCTGCCAGATCACACATGCACTCAAGTCCTTCAACAAGTACCAGTATGACTCTATCACAGTTAATGTGGGTGTCAGTCACTTCAATGCATCAAGCTGGACTATATAAAGACAGATATGATGGAGCTATCAGACTATGTGTCACAGGCAAGCATGGGCATTACACTGAGCAGCATTCTACCTTCTCCAAAGATGATGCCGCAATATCAGCAAAAATACTTGACTTCATTAATTGGCTTAGTTTTTGGTGTCATTCAAAGGGGTCAGATATGTGTCGGTCTGAGAGCATATTATTGACAGACCCCTCTGTATCACCAAGGATGGCCTACATTTGTCCTGTCTAGGGTTTCTGTTATTGGCAAAGACATTGTCCACCCATGCAGTGACTTTTTTTAGGCAACACTAACCATATAAACCTTCCATTATAATGATGCAAGCAAAGGAAAATATGAAGGTGTTACTGATCAATGCTGGGAGCTGGACCCTAGAGAAGAAACTCCACTCCTACAAGTCCTTCTCATTCTGAGGGACATAGACATAAGTATAGTTATTGAGTTTAAAATGGTGGAAAACACTCTGGCTATGCAGGGCTTTAAAGCCTTCCACACATTTAGAACAGCTTCTATGTAGGAGGGGGAAAAAGTTGGAGATATCTCTAGAATCTCTCTGTATTAAACCCAATACCATTTTCCTAGGCAATCTAAACTAGCCAGCTATAGATCTGGAAACCTGCACCACCACTAGTGCACAAACACAGAGATTTCTTGTCATTGTCAATATACATGCCCTAGAACAATTAGCTAGAGCACCTACTAGGCAAAACAACATCTTTGATCTTTTCCTTACTAACACGGTGGCATCTTGCACCATCCATTGTGTATCTTTACTACTTGTTATGTCTCACCATAAATACAATAAAATTGAAACTAGAGACCCCTTTCACCCAGTGTACCTATAGAAATTTCTCTAAGACAAGCTACCTACTCTGAAGTGATGCATTGGCAAGCTTCAAATCCCCATCAAACCCAATGAACTCCTCTGAATACATGAAAATGTATACAACCACACTATACCGGCATGTAAACAGCTGCACAGATGAAGCTGTACCCTGTAGAAACAAGTGCAGAGTAAACCCCTAAAACAAGCCCTCATGGTGGAACCATAATATCAACAAGCTTTACAATAAAATGAAGATTATTTTGACCAAAAGTAAAAAGAGTAATTCCCAGAATGATCGAGGATAGAGCCTACATTACTGAAATAAATAAACAAGTCAGGAGCTTAATGAAATCCACCAAAGTCAAATTTGAGGTAAAATAGCTACCCCAGCCAAAGATAATTACAAGGCCTTTTTTAGTTATGTTCATAATCTTAGGAGTACAATGCAGCAATGCAATGAGCTAATTATGAATGACGTTACCAATACTGAGGTTAAAGATATAGCAAACTTACAGGCTGATAAATTCAAACTTTCCACCTCTTTTCCTTCCATCTGTCCCGCGTGATACACCTGAAAGCAATACAAGTCCAAGTCTCAAATGTGTTATCAAAATCTAAAGCTACTGTACTGATGACTCATGACAACATTCTTGTCTGCATCTTAAATAGCATGAAACACAATTTAGTCACCCCCCCCCCAACAATAACCTCAGTCTCCATATGGGTACTGTACCAAGAAACTGGAGAACAGCTGTAGTTATTCCCCTGCATAAGTCATGACTTTCCACAGACCCAGGCAGTTACAGACCCATAGGTCTAACCAGCTTCACATGCAATGCCATGGAAAGACTTTTCAATGAACTAATTAATAAGGACATAAAAAACACACTCAACCCATCTCAGTTTGGATTGATTAAGAACAGGTCATGCTTACTCATCCTAGTGGACTTTTCTGAAAAAGTCACCAATAAGGATGAAGGTAAATGGTACACACTGCATACCTTGGCCTGGCCAAAACTTTTGACACAATCCCCCACTCAGGCATAGTAGAAAAACTAAATAAACAAAATCTAAATAAACTCTATATAAGCCTCTAAGTCACCTGCTAGATTGCCAAGTCGCTCACAGATATGATGCAGGCAATCATACTACTGGAAGCTACCTCCACAAACAGATCAGTCACCAGTGGAGTCCCCTAAGGTTTGGTGCTGAGACCTCTCCTGTTTGGCATCTTTTTCTCTGCAGTAAAAGCCAATACGAAGGGGTTCTGGCTGACTAAGTCTGCAGATGACTGCAAGCTAAGAGCAGACATTTAGATCCCAAATGACTTAGCCATCCTCTGGGAATGTTTAATACAAACAAATAATTGGTACCAGAATCATGAACTGAAACTAATTGCCAAAAAATGCATTGTTGCATCCTTTGAGAAGTCATCTACCCAAGGGAGCTACCATATTGACAACAGTCCCTAAGATTTTATCCAGTTTTTCAGGATTTGGGAACTTACGTTGACACTTATTTCAGTTTCAACCAGCATTTGTCCACTGTCATAAGGAAGTCCTTCTATACTACACAGTTTATAAACAAAGAGATTGTGTATAGATCTACAGATGTCATTGACCCCCAGTATTGAGCCCTCATTAGGCCAATCACTGAATATAATGCCCCTTTGACATGTATCTATCCAGACACATGCAACAACTGGAATGCCCAGAGAGATACCTTAGTAAGAGGATACAAGGTCTAAACAACATGTCCTATATGGACCAACCCAAAGCCCCATCACCATACTCAGTATCATACAGAGTACTAGAAGTGACCTGTGTATGGCATACAAGGCATCCTCTGACCCAGTACTAATTGACCTACTGCACATCAACAAGTCAAATGGCATCAGAAATACTCATTCTAGAGATCCAAACCTCCTATGCAACATCAACAGAATGGTTTGGAGGTATATCTCACAGAAGATACCACTAATCTGGAACAGATTCCCCATCCACATAAAACCAATGCTCAATCCTGTCTGTATTCAAGCACAACTTGAATCTATGGATAGGTAATTGAACATTTATCTCAGGACTGCCTCCTATACTACTTATGTGCAGGCAAATCCTAAATGCTTTATCCCACACAAGGGTTGCCTCAGATTATTTATGGTATGAGCCCACTTATTTTCAGTAGGGGTGACATACAATTATCGACCATGGGAATGGTAAGGCCAGTCTAACACCAAACAGGATGTCTGAATTCAAGCACTAAAAAGAGAAACTGGCTAGGCTCAATATGCCCCCAAATATAGCTAGTCTAATATTTACCAATTAACCTATGAATTTTGGTGTGTCAGATTGTATGCTATGGGCCACCTGTTGGACACAACTGGTAGAAATGTTTTATGTATTTTGGTGCATCATTGGCATCTTTCTATACTCTTTGCTCCTTACCAACAGATTGGGTATACCAAAATTCCCTTAAACCTGATCTATTTATTCTATTTGATAAAAAAATAAAGTTGGAATCAAGTTTATGTGATTTATAAAGCAGCATGCACTATAAGAATAGGCAGTTTTGTACATAACTCATAGTTGTGCTACTTATCAGAAAACTTGTCCCCATACCTCCCACCTGTCCAGATTTTCCCAGAATGTCCAGTTTTTGCCTCAAAATTTCAGTCTGTTCCATAGAACATTTTTGGTTTTATGGCAAATTACTGGGATGATCTGAGGAATTACATTAACAAATAATATCTTACATTTAAGTTTCAGACTTCATGCCTTTTAGAATATGCATTTTAATACATATGCTGTTATTCTAGCATCTTTCTAAGTTTATAAGAACAATGTTTAAAATCTGTCCCTATTTTTGAGTCTTTGTACACCCATTATCTCAGGCTTTTGTCCAGATTTTTTGGCCTAAGAGCTTCAGAGGAATGCTTGTCTCCAAACCCACAATATAGACCCACACACACACACACACACACACACACACACACACACACACACACACACACACACACACACACACATACACACACACACACACATATATATATATATATATATATATATATATATATATATATATATATATGAATTTGTAATGATTTATCTAAGACACTTTTTATTTAATCACAAATAATCTAAAAATCTCTTCTAATACACATTTAATCTAAAAAACATTTAGCCGAACCACATTACATTTAAAACTTTATATACAAGAAATACATCTCCAAAACATCTCTTTTTGCAGGTGGCAAGCATCCCCGCACATGCCCCTTAATTAAATCTTCTAACTCCACAGTCACAAAACCATGGAGGAAAGAGAAAACTCGCCACACAGTAAGTCACTGCAGGAGCACAGACACAATATAACAGTGAGCATTAGCAAGGCACAGATACTGATCAGCACGAATTTACATTGTAATTCCTATAATCCTAAACCACACCACAAGTCATTTTCTACAGCCTTACACACTTTTCTATCAAATGTTATTCATTCAGTTTTGTTTTAGATTAACTGTGTTTTAGATCAATTGTTCTACTTTTTTGTAAATAAAATGTGTCGTAGAGAAAATGTACTCAGATGGATAGATAGATAGAGAAATAGATAGACAGACAGAGATATCAAAAATAGTGAACATCAACATGTGGATATGGCAATCAGTTTTCTTGAATGCCAGTTGTATGCTTAACTACTTAACATAGGATTAACATAAGATTAATTGATTTAGCAGTAGTCTTTGACTTTGTGTGGGTAACGCAGAATTATCCCAGAGTTAGGGTGGTTTGATCATGATGGTGAAGTTTGTGTGATCAAACAAAAACAACTGCTGATGAATCCTGCATTATCCATACACACACACACATATACACACATGCATACACACGCACACACACACACGCACACACACAGACACACACACACACACACACACACACACACGTGCCCGTGCTCACTCACGCACCTGCTCACTCACACACACAAAAGTAATAAACTATTGTTATTATACAATGCCATTATCTAAAAAAGATATCGCTTACCATTTTTAAATAATGTCATTGTATACTGCTATTTCAGACTTCTTCTGTCTCTTGTGCTAGCTACTGATACACTGCACATGCATATGGCATGTATAGCCCCACACTTCAACACTAACTACATCAGTGAGGCGCAGGAAAGAAGTCAGAGAAGGCACTCATACTTGTCTCTGTTTGATTCTGTCAGTGTTGCAAAGTAATATCTCAAACAGAACTCAAAGGTGAAGACACAAATTTTGTTTAAGGAGGGTTTTTAAAAAGTGAGTGGTTTATAGTGTTTTTATTATACTTACCTTATGTTTCTACATATATCCGCAGTCCGTCCACTCAAGTCTTGTTGAGGCTGAACAGTTGCAAATGCTTGATTTACAACAGGCATGCTAATTGCTCTGACTAATCAGTGTACATATTTTAGAATATTAATGAACAATATTTACATAATTGCATGTATTTGTGCATGTTTGAGTTGACGAAAACAAAATCAAAATGTTATTTTCATTCACATGTATTTCCATACTACAAAAGTGGTATATAGATTCACACACACTTTGAAACAAACAAATCAAATGTGATAAGTATTTTAAATATTATGTTGCTCTGTTTTTACCAAAGTCATTAGCTCTGAAATTTTCAAACAGGTAAATAGCACATCACAAAAACTAAATAGTGACACTTGTCTTAACATTCAGAAATTAAATCCTTTTGTTTTAACAGTGAAGGAAATTTATTTGAAAAGCATAGCATTTTTATTTGGCAATACCTGGATCTCTACATTCTAAGTGAAATAACTAATGATATGTTTGCATTTTTATGTGTGCAAGTATATTTCATAGGTAAAAATCCAAAGACTTCCCCATTTATGTATGAATAGAAGCTTCAGTTTATCATTTGCAGGGTTATTACTCACTCATCCCTTGTATGAAGACAGTTTTAATGTTGATCTCTGTATATTTCACAGATTTATTTTTCTGAGAATATAACACGTACCCTGTGAGTTTATTTGCACATGCACACACACTAACATGTGCACTGCAGACATTAATGTAATGGCCGTCTTTATGAATGATATATTCACTTCATGACATACTACAAACATTTTCTTTACTTTCCAGAAGTTAATAGTTCTTAAATATAGCTGTGGGAATTGTAAAATTGTAACAAGTGGTTCATCTGATTTTAATAATATCATGCAGCAACTGACATATTGTGATTACTGTTGATGGATCACTCTGTGGTGAGAGAGAGAATGACTCTGGCTTAGTGGTATTTAGACCACACAAGAGAAATAATAATGTTTCATTTTAAACTCTTCATGCTGTCTCTTTTAAATTCCTACTATGTTCTCATGATATAATATGATGTGTATATAGACGTGCCATAGAAATTGTATGTTTTCTTCGTGTGTTCACAGGTGTTCATATACCACATACAGAAGTCCAACAGATTACTTAAATTCATTAACCAGTCTTGTTTAAACTTTCTTACAGTGGAAGCAGGAGCTGATTGATGACAGTGCACCCTGCCTAATCCCTGTTGTGTCCTTTTCTCTCCATTAGCACAAATTACTACTACTACTGACACTCAAAGGGTGTACTATTTTTAATGCTATCTTTGTCACAATGTACAGTCAGCCTTTCTGTAGGTAGGCTTCATGTTTATTTTAGTTTGTGATATTTTACCATAGCACTCCATGATTATTGAAATTTGACCTTTGTAAATAATGTTTACATTTTCTATTTCTGCACCTCAGAAATATGTCTAAAATGGTTAGTAAAATTAGCACTGGTGCAGAAAGCATATGTCAACAGGCTATTATTTAGCATCTAACTTCTGACACAGGTGAAAAAAGTGTACACTTCATCTGTTTTCTAACTTGACATGCATAGAAAGGAGTTTTAAAAGTTAAATACAAATGAAATTAATTTGCAGAGCAATTATAAGTAATCTAGTCTGTTACTGTCTCTAACACACTACTTTTCTTTGTGTTTAAAACTAGACATAGATCATCAACAATGCTTAAAAGCCTAAACCAGATATCATGCAGTGGAAATAATGAGTAACTTACTATATATACATCCCTGAGGCAAAATCTGATGTGGACAGAACTCAACATTCAAAATTTATCAGTGGATCAGCAAGTCTGTTAGTCTGCCATCTTTCAAAAAGACATTTAGAACATCAATGGGCACTATGTAAACAGTTTTTTAAGGGAAATGGCACTAAAATTAAAGGTATGGCATGAGAATGCATATGGTAAACACATGGCTGTTTAAAAGGAAAGCAGGAAAATGGAGTGCTTTAGTTATCCTGTAACTTCAGCTTATACATTATGTATGAGTGAGGTGTTGACTAGATGGGCAGAGAATTCTTCCCCTGCTACTGTAGTCTCTAGTTCTGCATGTCTATTAGTAAAACAAACAATTCACCTTGAACTTTAGAAAAAAAAACAGCACCATGAAATAGGGCTTGTTTCTAAAAACAACACTCATAGCAGTTGTGGTCTTGTAATGACATTCAAATCCCACCCATGAAAGACAAGTAGAAAAAGACATTTCCTTTATTGCATTTCTGAATCTTAGTGGAGAAAGCTAGGACCTCTTACAGTTACTGTTTGTTAGTGTATGTTTTGCCAGTAAAAGTCCTATTTCTTATACTTTACTGGGCATTCTTATTTATTGGTGCATTCAGCTCAGTTGTTCTAATAATCACATTGTTTTTCTTTCATTTTGCCCTTTCAGAAGATGCCCTGCTAACCAGATCTATTCCCCATGGTAGGATACAATTATATTCTGTGGTTTATGATTTGATGACTTTTCTTATCAGCAGAAATGTGGACTTGCCACTTCCACCCATGATGCCAGCAAAGCCACACATTATTTTCTGCAATCATTTATAAGGTACATGATTGTGTACAAACCCCATTCCATCGACACAGTAGTAAGACACCAGACACAGATTCTACCAAATGGGTATTATAACAACATGAGGCATCTCAGGGCACTCTGTCATTAATTCACAGAAAACCTGACAAAAATAAACTACAAAACCAAACTTGTCAGCATTTTGACACGTTGCTGAGTACTGTCACCATTTATTTACAAAGCATAACATTCTTCTTTAATACTGTCTGCTCAGGATGGAAAGAACAGCAAATTGAAATGTTCTTTACACAATCAAACCACTCCATGCAGTAAAACTCGCATCTTCGTATTCTTACACTGGGTAGACACATGCATCAGCAGAATGTCTTTTTCAGAACCTTTCGACTGATAAACTCAGTTTTAATAGTACTGCAGTATGCAAATTTGCTTTTTTTCCACTAAAGCTGTGTAGAATTTGTAGCTTTTGCAAAGTATGATCCTAATCTAGTCTAAGCAGTTCTGGATAAAACATTAGAATCAGCAAAAAGCTTTTGGTAAATAGAGGTCCTTCAGAATAATGGTTTAGTTTCCAGAAGGATTAACCTGATCAACGAAATAGAAATGAAGAAGGAAGGGTGGAAAGAAAGAAAGAAATGAAAGAAAAAGTAGTATAAGAATATATAAATAATCAAGATTTATTGATTAACCTATACTTCAAAAAATGCAAACGATGCTCTGCATGTTTTTTCAAATAAAAAGGCAGGTTCCATAGAACTGAAGCAGTGCAGTATGGATGGATGGTCATAAGCTGTGGAAACCACGGAAACATCTATGCAGCTACTAGATAATGATCCACAGTAGTAACTCATAGACAGAGATGTACTCTGCCCAAAGTCATAAGCATGCTGTTTTGACATAATGCCATTCTGCCAGGCACAGGGCAAATTAATCATATTATGTATATGTGGGCCTTAATACAAAAACAGTGTGAGAAAAGGCATTCACTTTAGAGGAACAAAAGGTGTACTCATTGGAGACCCGAAGCTCTGAGGACAGACATATCACAAAGGTATAAGTGTGTGGATAAATTTAGGTGTAGGGAGCAGCAGGGGGGGTTAGGGATATGGAGCAGGAGGGGAGTTTAGGGTTATGGGGGTGACTGACTTTAGGTTTAGGGAGCAGGCAGCCAGTTTTACATTTAGGAAGTGGTAGGACGTTTATAGTTAGAGAAAAGACATGGAGTTTTAGGGTTAGGGAGTGACAGGAGAATTAAGGGTTAGTGAAGGGGGTGTGAAGTTTAAGGTTTAGTAAGTGACTACTGGCTAAAGGTATAGGGATAGGAGTGCCATGGTTAGGCACTGAATGGTAGTTTTAGGGTTAGAGTCAGGGTTCTGGTAGGGCTATGCAGTTCAGTATGACTGGCTGAATAGAGAGCTTTGTAATGAACTAGCTTCAAGCTAGTAAGAGTTAAGGCTCTTACCATTTATAGTAAATGGCAGCAACCAAGCATGTTGCAAGCTACTAGTAGATAAGCACTTGTAGACTAGTAGACCCATTATGAGCCACTTCTTTTTAACATAAGCATGCAAGGCTCACAAAGCACAGCTATGCCAGTTAAGTAAATACAAAGAAATCAGGTGGATCTGTGTATGTAATAATCCATGCCATTCATCTTGCTGATATATTTAGTGTTACAGACTACTAAGAAAGTGTTCTGATTGCTGCTGAACTGGTTAATGTACTTCAGTTGTAATCATACTGTACTCCTACAATTATATGAATATCTGAAAGTATATTACTTTACTGTTTGAAATATTTATTTTTATTTATATATTTAAACAGGGTTGTTCAGCTGGGTTGAGACCTTTTTAGTGGAGGCCTGGAGCACAGTTTGGTTAAGTAACTTGCTCTGATACTTATGGTAGGCAAATATAAAGAATCAACCTCAGAGTTACAGTATGAAACTCTTTCAAGAGTTCATACGCATTACTTTTTGTATTAAATAGGTACCTCCTTGATTATTTTACAATTAATTAACAATTCGTAGGACATGCCTCTCTGTATGAAAAACATCATGGATGCTGAAGGCAGGGTTAACCAACAACAACTACAATTATTAGAAGGGTCGTTCATGCATTTCTCAGATGTAGGCTGGCAGTTGGCATAGAGGTCAACAAATGTAAAATAAAAATAAAAGGTTAAGGCTGCAAGCTTTAGTTACTGTGGTACAGGGTTTGATTCTCTCAGCCCTTATGTGCCATCTGTGTGACCTTGAGCAAGACACTTAACCAGATCATGCTACAGGGTCACCACTGAAAAGGTACTGTGTGTCCAGTGGGCCTACCTGGTTGACAAAGAGGATTACTATTTGTGCAAAAGCTTATTCATAAGCAAGGGGCTGTCAATCTCAATATTTAGCTTTTCCTGAGTGGGCACCAGTATCCATTGCATTTTACTTTTGAGATGCCTTGGCACCCTCCTCTTTTAGGATATACCTCAGTACATTTGAAATGTTCACTTATGTTGTCACTCAACCAAAGCCCCTAAGGCAGAACAGCATGCCCAACACACTAGTCATAGGTGACTCAATAGTGCGGCACTCTGATGTCCCACTCACTAGGTTGAATAAGGAGAAAGTAACAGTCAGCTGCCTGTCAGGTGCCAGGATCCACAACATAATGCATGCACTCAGGTCCCTCAACAACAGGTACAAATATAACTCTGTCATTGCACATGTGGGTGTGAATGGCCTGAGACTCCCTGGCCTACATGAAAAGAGACATGGAGGAGCTTTCGGATTATGTAGCCCAGGCAGGATTGACCCTAACCCTGAGCAGTATCCTACCATCATCCAGAAGGATACCACAGTACAAGCAGAAAATGATCGATTTCAACAATTGGTTAAGTTTCTGGTGTCATTCTAAGGGGATCCAGTATCTGCCTGCCTGGGATGACATGATTAACAGACCTCAATGCTTTGCCAGAGATGGCCTGCATCTGTCACCCCTGGGCTTCCGGATACTGGCCAAGGCTCTTGTCACACCTATAGTTCCTTTTTTAGGTGGTGTTCCATAGACCAAATTGCCACCATAACAGCTACAAACAAATGCAATCTAAGGGTCATGCTGCTCAATGCTAGAAGTCTAAATCTGAAAATGCACTCCCTCAAAGCACTCTTTAAAATGGAGAACATTGACATTTGTGCTGTAACAAAGACCTGGTTCAAGACAGCAGAAAGCACCCCTGCACTACCAAGCTATAACTCATGCCACACCTTTCGGCTCCAGAACTTGGACCAAAGCTCCAAAGGCAGTGGTGTTTCCATATTCATAAACAATGTACACACCTCCAGACTGCTAGCCCAACATAATGCATCAGGGATACTTCAGGTGCAGCTAAGATTGAGTAAGACAGCAATTCAGGTCGTAGCCTGCTATAGGTCTTCAACAATGTCCCAAGACTCACACTCCACGCCATGTTCCTAAGCACATTGGAGAATATTAGGTTCAAACCAAACACTCTAATACTGAGCAACTACCCATCCAATAACTGGGAAAACTGCTCATGTACCAATACACTTGCCCAATGTTTCCTGGAATTCATTAATTCAAATGCCCTGGGCCAGCTTGTTCTTACCCCCACTAGAGGTAGCAACATCCTTGACCTGGTCATTACTAACATGGATGACTGTTGCTCTACACCAATAGTTAACTCCTCCCTGGTTAGATCTGACCACAAATGAATCATCCTGGAAATACACATCCCTCCCACCCACCCACCCCCTGCAAAGGTAACCACCATGAAAAACTTCTCCAAAACTAACTTTGGACTCCTAAAAACAGAGGTGGCTAACTTCATGGCACCCATGCAAATGGAGAATTGTTGCATGACTGCCAAATCATACACCAATGCACTGTGCAAATACGTACACAAATGTATGGATCTCGCCATACTCAATAGAACCAAGAGGTACTCCTCCAAAAAAAGGAAGCCAATCTGGTGGTCCCCTGCCATAAACAAACTCTATAGCAGAAAGCGGAAACTGATGTGGAATAAGATGAAGTCTCAAGACTGGAAAAACTCCCTTATCAGCCTCAACAAAAAGTTGAGATCCCTTATCAAATCTTCTAAAGCTAGCTATGAAAACAGAATTACAGCAGATAGTAAAGACAACCACAAGGCCTTCTATAGTTATGTAAAGAATTTCCATGGCAAGACCCAGATACTGCACAATGGTACCTCCTATACTGAGCCAACAGATATTGCCAATATACTGGCTGACAGATTCAATGCCAACTTTACCCCCCCCCCAAAAAAAAAGGACCAATCACAATACCAGTAGATTGCCAGGCATCCAGTATTACCACTGCACAGGTTAAAACAGCACTGTCCATGGCCAAGAATACAGCTTCCATGGAACTTGACAATATCCCTGGCTGTGTTATACATGAACTACAGAGTGAACTGGCACCTCACCTGTGTGCCTTGTTCAATCACAGCCTCACCTCAGGCTTTGTCCCTACCAAATGGTGAACTGATACAGTCATCCCTCTCCACAAAGGAGGAGTGACTACAGACCCTGCAAACTATCGTCCCATTAGCCTGACAAGTCTGATATGCAAAGCTATGAAATGCATCATCATGGACCTAATAAACAAGGATATAGGAAATCTCCAAACTCTGGATCCCACACAGTTTGGTTTTGTGAAGGGAAGATCATGCCTGCTCAACTTGCTCAACTTTTTTGAGTCAGTAAGTAGAGCTGTGGATGAAGGCAAGGTGGTACATACAGTCTACCGTGATCTGGCCAAGGTGTTTGATACCATTCCCCATTCAGGAATCATAGAAAAACTCACTAAGCTAGGCATCAACCCCTATATCACTAGGTGGGTTGCAAATTGGCTCACAGATAGAACCCATAGTGTGAAAGTAGCAGACTCCAAGTCAGACTGATGACCATTCACAAGTGGAGTCCCACATGGTTCGGTCCTGGGTCCTCTCCTGTTTGGTATCTACTTCTCTGAAGTCCAGGCCAACACAAAGAGTCTCTGGCTGACAAAATTTGCAGACAGTTGCAAGTTGGGAGCTACTATTAACTCCCCAAGTGATGCTGACATCCTACAGAAAGGCCTCACTGAGACCAACGACTGCTGTCAGAACCATGGCCTTAAGCTCAATGCCAAAAAATGTCATCATCCCCTTTGGGAAAAACTCAGTTCCCATGAATTACCACATTGATAGTAGTCCTCTGAACACAGAAGGTGTTATAAGAGATCTGGGAACATAGGTTGACAGCAGCCTCTCTTTTGACCACCACATTGCCACTGTGGTCAGAAAGACCTTCTATGTGGCACATCTCATTACTAAGCTTTTTGCCTCCAGGAAGAAAGAGGTCATTGTCTCCCTCTACTCTTCCCTCATTAGGCCAATCATTGAGTGCAATTCCCCATTTGGCATATACCTCACTAGCCACCTGCAACAACTGGAGAGGCTGCAAAAGTACCTCACAAAGAGGACCCTAGGCCTTAAACACTTGTCCTATATGGACAGACACAAAAAACTCCAACTATTCTCTGTCTCATATTCCCTACTTAGAGGCGATCTCTGCTTGACATACAAAGCCATGTCTGATCCAGCTCTGTTAGAAATGCTACATCTAAAGAAATCCCAAACCCTCCGTATCACACACTTCAGAGACCTCAACTTCATTACCACAATCAACAGAGCGTGCTCGAGGGACAGGGTCATAACCTAGAGACTGCCCATGCTATGGAATAGACTTCCCATACATGTCATACAGAGCATCTCACTGGCCCTCTTCAAGAGAAACCTTGATGAGTGGATGGGAAATAGAAAATTCGCCCCGGGGATCACTCTAGTGGCTCTACTCAACAGAGGCACTGAGAACTAAGGTCAGGTGGAATGTTGTTAGGTTAATCCTATGGGCTAGGTTTGTAAAGGCTCCAGGGCCATTAGCCTAGTACACACCTATGAACCTATGAACATATAGAACATTTAGCAAGAGTACACTATAAAATCCACTGTTACACAATTGCACTACATCAACTCATGTAAATATTAATTCATTATGTAAGGATTTAACATTGTTATCTTAAACTGAAACAATGGTGCTTTAACAACAACCTGTCTTGTACCTGTGTAAAATCATTATCTACATGGTTCTAACAGAGATTTGACAATCACTAAGGCTAAGAGTTTATTGATAATGTTGCTGGATAGCGTCCTCATTTTGTTTGTTCCTGTTCTCATTGCACTTCTACACAGATGGTTTTAATTAGGTACTGAGAATCATAATTTAGAGCTTGTAATACCTATAGTCAGCTATCCAAACAGCCAGCTGTTCAAAAACAATCATTATTGCCAGGTTTTATTTAATATGATTTGTTTGCCTTATTGTGGTGTTGATGGTAACCCTATTCAAAAGCAAGACAAAAAGATTTAGGATTTTTTATTCCTGTTTTTGTGGGTCACCTTACATTTCCATAAGAGTATGGACTTCAGATAACCCATTGTAACACACCTTCTTTACCCTCGTGGTTTGAGGGACTTGCTTGAAAAGTGCTTGTCTGACAGGGACTACAAGTGCTGTAATGCAGTGTTTGGGGATAGAATTGTATTCAACCTGTTGCTGTTGCAAGTGTTAATGTTGTATGACCTCCACAGTATGATGTTTGCCTGCTTTCCATAAGGTATTGATGGTGTACACCAACATATACTAACACACACACACACACACACACACACACACACACACACACACACACACACACACACACACACACAAACACATTGCCAGATTTAACTTACATTAACAGAGTGTCCAGCATCTTGACATCTTTCACCAAACCCACATGGCTAGGTGGTCTGCAAGTGGATGCACAAACTTCCAAACCCACATGGCTAGGTGGTCTGCAAGTGGATGCACAAACTTCCAAACCCACGTGGCTAGGTGGTCTGCAAGTGGTTGCACAAACGTTCCATTGGAATGACTTCAACTACTCCTAGCACACATTCTTTTGGAATCAGAAACAAAGTTTGTTTAGTTAAATAACAGTTTAAATCACTCTCTAAAGATAAGTCAATAAAACCAACATGACACATAAACATGATATATTTTGATAGAACACATGCTAATAGGTAAATAAAGTATTGAAACTCATTAAAATCCACTATTAGATGCTATTATTGAACTTATATATGGGTTACATGGATGTAGTTGATTGAAGTTTAACCCAACCTTTGTTTGTTGACATGCTTTGGTCGACAAAACAGATGGTCGACAGTTGTGTAAGATCACACAATCCCTGGAGTTGAGAACCATGCCCTATTTCTTTGAGGATTGTGCAGTCTCAGAGTTAGAATAAATAATTAGAGGAAGCACTATTTTAAAGCTTTCATGGTCCACGGAATAACCTTGGAGCATGCACAGAACATGTCAATGTTTGTTTGTCAATGTTAACATAATTAGTGACTGCACTTCTTTTGGGCATATTGCTGAAATTAGACCTTTTATTCTTCTGGGTGTGGCGTTATTGAGACATTGCATTTTGGGCCTTGCTGGTATTGTAGTGTTAGTCACTTTTTCTTTACTACCTAGTAGTATTAAGTTTAAATAATAATGCACTATTGTGCCTTGTTGCTTTAGTACTGTTGTTCACTGCTGGAAATATTTAAGATAGCACTGTAGTAAAGCTAGGTATATAAAAAAATATTGCTTACACTTTTTGATCAGTACTGTTGTTGCATTTCTGCTTGTTACTGATTACTGTAGTGTTATGGAATTTAAAGTTACTGCTTTTCAGTATTAATCTAGAGTACAAGGTTACCTTTGTGATATATTTTTATTACTTGCCTAACTGCTATACTGTTACTGCACTTGAAACTACTCCTTTGGGTTAGACTATATGAGGCTCATTGTCTTTACTAGCTAGGTAGAGACCTCATTATATTACTGGACAAGCTTACTAGGCTAACATTTGCCATTCTTACCAATTAATCCTACACATTATGACACATTTACATTTTTTTGAACTTGCCAAGGCTCATTTCTTTTATCTGTTAGCTATATCTCAGTTTATCACTGTTTCTAGTTCAGTCATTTAACCCTCTATGTCTTATACCAAGAGTAAGTTATTCATCTGTCATATTTTATCTCCCTTCACCTGCAGTGGCCAGAATAAACTCTCAGCCTTTACCCCTTTTGTAGCTAGCCTGATTGTAGTAGGTATTCTAAGGCAGTGTACACACTGCCTGATTCTTACCAAAATCCTCTTTACTGCTACCTCACAATGATTCAGTGTACGAGGGATCTGACTATTTGCCTAACATGGAGGCTACCTTCTCCCCTTAGAACACATTTAGAAAGCACAACACATACACAAACAGCACAGTGTTTCCACTAAATCAGCTTACTCTGAGGTTGTTAAGAGAACACAAGAAAAAGTATTTAAACTGTAGTTGTTTTTGTATTATTTTTAAAGGCTGTAAAATTATTGTCCTTAAAATATTTTGTAATACTCTGGAGTTTTTCTCCCCAGGATTCTGTAGAAAATGGGCTTCTACCCAGTCAAACATTCTTGGAAATCAAATGTCAGTAAATAAATAAACAAATAACACTACCTAAGCCTCCCAGACTAAAGACTAAGAAACCTCAGACATTAATTCACACAGACACACAAAAACCTTTACCTTTGTCACCCACAGCTAGTATACATACCTCTTAGAGTTGCAAGGATGCAGAATTCAAGCCCTTATGGACTAGTAAGGCTGCATCTAACCAATGTGATGTTTTAGTAATAGGTGCCTCTATTGTTAGGCACACATACATCATCCTCACTGGACTGGATAAGAATAGGGTGACACTCAGCTGTTTTTCTGGAACAAGGATCCAGCACATAACATGGGATCTTAAGTGTTTCCATCCTGATAAACATGAATATGACCTGAGAGTGACCCTCTACATTAGGTGCTCCAGTCATAAAGATGTGCTGAAGTATATGACTGAGCTTGCTATACATGTGTCTAAGTGTAAGAAAGATACTGGTCTTGAGTAGCATTTTGTCTTCAGGAATGATGCTGAGATTCAAAGATGAGATAATTGGTTATGTAGCTGTTGTCATTCTAGGTGGATCCAGTATGTATCAACTTGGGATGAGATCGCTATTAATTCTTCATGTTTTGCCAGGGATGGTCTGCACCTCCCTTACAAAGGCTTTTACATTCTGGCTAAAGCCTTTGATGTCATCATAGTGCCTTTTTAGGAAAATTTCACCTGATGGACATTCCAACCTTGTAAAATCCAATTAGGAACAAATTAATGGGGGTCTACTCAATGCCAAGATTTTTGACATAAAATGACAGAACTTGACGCTTTTCTGCACTTGGACTAATTCATATATGTGTAGTTATAGAGACATAGCTTCATTGCAGTGAAAGCACTCCTCCTACTTCCCTCTACTCCTGTAGTATTTATAATGTGTTGAGCCCTATTGGCAATTGTGGGTGGTGTATCGGTATTTGTCAATGATATTATCACTTCAAGACAGATCCTTTGAAACACCATATCTGAATGATTAGAAGTCCAAATTACCATAAATAAGACTACTTATCACTTCATAGCTAGCTGCAAAACACCCTCAATGTCCCTTTCTGAATATGATAGCTGTGTCAGCACATTAGTTGAAATCACCATTACACCCAACACCTTTCTATCACAGGACTTCAACTAGACATTAATAAACTGCCTGATGTATACTTACAATGGTTGGCATATCCAATGCTTCCTGGACATTATAAATGCTAACTCTCTTTTATAAATATTTAACCATCCTGGTAGCAGCCTCAATATCCTTGATTTAGTCCACACAAGTATGGGTACTCCTGGCACATCTCCATATTTATTACCATGCCTCATTAAATCAGACCAGAAATGAGTGACCTTTTCCTTTAAATCTAGTTGTAATCTCCCTGTAAATGCATCTGTGTTTAGGAACTTCACTGAAGCAAATCTTCCTCAGATGATTGAAGATCTAAATAAATTCACCTGTAATCATCCTGTGATGGATCCCATGGCTATATTCTTCTGACTTCTACTTCCATTTAAATAGTTGAATTGATAAGGCAATCCCTATCTGCACCAAATATAAGGAGATATTCAAAAACAAACCCATATGGTAGAATACACATGAAAATAAATTCTATAATGACAGAAAACAATTTCATAAATCTACAATGGATTTAAAATTCCTCATAAGACTGCATCAAGAATACCAGTAAGGGAATAAAAGCTACTTATTAGGACTCATAAGGCAAATCATGAACTTAAATTAATTTCTAAAGCCAAGATAATTATAAGTCCTTCTTTAGTTACATTTGAAAACAAAGAAACTGCAGATGTCAGTTTTCTGAATTTATCCAAAATGGCACCATTCAATGAAACTTGGTGGAGACAGCAAATACACTGTCAGGCAATTTTAGTTCAAAATTTGTTCCTGAAACAACTCTCTTAAATCTGCATATTCTCGAGTCCCTTATAACTGCTAATAGCTCAAAGAAACACATACTGGCTGTGTTCTCTATGACAAAAAGTACTCTTTCTCTAGGGCTGAGCATTTACCTGGGTGCTTAAATAGTGTCAAGCATATCCTTGTGGAAGTCCTACTTAAACTGTTTAACCTGATGTTAGCTACAAAATGCATCCCTATAGTATGAACAAATACAGTTCTGTTATACCTACACAAGGAAAGCCCTACCATAGATCTAGAAAACTACAGACCCATTAGCCTGACTGGTCTAATTTGCAAAGCCATGGAATGCATCATATCTGATCTTATTAACTATGATATGAAAAGCTTTTTTTTCAGAAATCTGTTTTATTTATTTCAGAGATAATTCACCAACAAATTTACAACAGTCCAATGTACAATGTGGGAAGATTCAAACAAAGAATACAACCATATTGGGCATAAGACCATATAGATAGTTTACCAGCAAGGTTACAATAAACAAGGAAATGGCACATAAGCAACGATACTGTTGATGGCTTTGCATTTTAAAAAAAGTAGTAATAAGACTTGATATAAAGATTTTTGACCTTTAGTTAACCCACAACTATATACAATATTTACAACTGCTATGATGAGAAATCTCGTAGAGCATTTGTATGTTCTATACAGTTCATACAAAACTGCGGAATATACCCCGCTTATTTTATTATTACGTATTCAGAGGACAGAAGGGAGTGATTATTATAAGCTAATGTCTGTAATATCTACAAAGAGTATTATTCCTTAAGAATGTGGTCAATGAAAAAACTCCAAAACATCTGGTAGTAGGAACATTTTTTACTATTTCTTATCATTTTATGGGCGGTGATGTATTTGAATACCATGTTTCTGTATCCATCCCATGCTTATTTGAATCTATATAACCAGTTTTGAGTGATATAAAGTTTAATTAACATGAAAATTGTGATAAGAATGTGGAATTTCTGCTTGGGTACTCTGTCTATGGTAATGTGAAGGATTGCAAACTCCCATGAAATAGTAGTTTTCCCATATCCCATCTTTTTTAGCCTGACTCTTAATTAACCCCATAGAGTTTGAGCAAATTTGCAATACCAAAGTATGTGAAGTAGGTCTGCATGCATATTTGGGCAGAAAGGACAGAAAGGGGAAGAGTTTGAGTTAAATTTGTTCAGTCTAATTGGTGTGAAATAAGTGCTATTAGACATGCTGTAGGTGGACTGGACACTCTAAACTGGCCCTAGGTGTGAGTGCGTGTGTGTGCCTTCCATGGAAGATTGGGTGCCGGGCTGGCAACTCGACACCGTAAAACTCTACTGCCAATCATGAGCGGACAGGTGATCCGCTGTGGCAACCCCTAACCGGGAAAAGTCGAAAGAAGAGGAAGAAGAAGAATATTTTAATTGTGTATATAGTAGATTTCTAAAAGTAAAGAATTTAACAGTATTTTTATAGCATGTGAAACTTGTTCCATGGTAATTTTATTGTTTATTCCATTCCAATATTTAGAGAATAGGGTACAGGCTTGATATTTTATTATTGTAATTAATTTATACACAGTAGAAAGCGTTTTCTTTTTATACAATAGACATCTCAGAGTTGTTAATGAAGTATTAGTATCTGTTGGCACATCTTTGGGTATGTTTTTGAAAGTTGCAATGAGTTCCATGATTTGTCTAATAATAATAATGTATTTTTTGCTTAAGTTGAAGTTTTCCCTGATTCTGTCGGTGGTTTTATTTTTAAGTTTGTAGAAGTCCCAAATGATGAAGTTTTTGATTAATGGATATTGGGTTATATTTAACATTTTAGTCCCTATTGTTAAGTTAGGGTTTAAATGAATTGGTTGTAATAGCTTTAGAATATGTGAAAGGCTTAGAAATTCAAAAAGTTCTTTGAACATGAGAATTTTGTGATTAAGTAAGTTATGTACTTTAATTCTTTTTAAGTTTGAAATGCCCATGAAGGGGAGGGCTTTGGGGTTAAGTCTGTATTCTTTAATGTGACTGTGCCATAATTTAACCCACAGTGGGAACCAATCATTGCTCAGAGGGTTATATTTAGCAATCTGTATAATTCTGTTGGAACATATTATTTTATAGTACAGTTCAAAATCCGATAACCCCATCCCTACTTTATCGGTTGGTAGTATTCATTTTATATAACTAATTCTGTTTTTTTTGGATAGCAGATACATTTGGATAGGTCCTTATTTTACTTTTTTGAAAAACGATTTATAAATTGTAATATTAGTGGCATTGAGCTGGTATAGAAGTTTCAGAAGTATATTCATTTTAACTATTGCAATTTTTGATAATAGTGGGAAATTCATGTTTTCCCATCTCTGCAGTTCTAGCCTAACAGCTATCCAGTTTTAGAAGGTTATTTTGCATATTTGATTTATGATTATGCTCAAAGTTTATCCCTAACTATTTAAGTGAGTAGCTTGTTTTAATAGAAGTGTTGAAAATAAGATATATTATGACCCAGGGGATTAAGTGGAAATATGAAAGATTTTAAGGTGTTGATTTCATAATTTGACACTTTAGAAAAATTCTCAATGGCACTTAGGATTTTGTTTAGGTCTGTATTTGGTAGCTGAAAGTATATGTTAATGTCATCTGCCTATGCTGCTAAAGTTAGGTTATTATACAGAATCTCTAGAATATGGTGGAATGTTCTTTGTTTTATATATAGAAATAAGGGTTAAATATAGAGGTTAAAGAGATAGGGTGATAGAGGGCAGCTTTGTCTTGTACCATTAATTATTTTTATTGGGTTAGACTGCGTCCTGTTCAAGAAAAGTGCCATGGTGGAGGACTTGTAAAGCATTTTAATTAGTTCAATGAATTTCTCAGGGATATTGTAATATGACAGTGTTAAGTATAAAAATCTAAACCAAAATATTATGGAAATCTGTGCCCAAGAGAGCAAAATGCTCCAACAATCTCAAAAAGAAAAATATAGGCACAAGGAGCACCGCAAATGCATTTACCAACAGTGGAATGTTTATTCCTCACTGTAATGGATTCCATTCCATCTCATTAGAAAGCTGTAGTAGCCTTTTATTCATTTATTTTTATTTTATTTATTTATTTTATATTTGTTGACTGGGCTAGTCCAACTGGATATATGTCCATTTTCAGCAGAGGCCCGGGGAGAAAAGCTCCACATGCAAACATTAATAAGAACAGGTACAAATTAAGCATGCATATCGTATATACAACAAAACACATTAGATATTAACTGCAAAACATGTATATCGTATATACATCAAAACACATTAGATATTAACTACAAAACAGAAGATGAGAAATAAAAAGTGTGTTTTGTTAACAGTTTCTTAAAGCTAAAAAGTTGAGAGTACCTAGATACACAAAGAAAGCTAGTTAGTTAAAGCAGAAAAGTTGAGAGTACCTAGATATGCAAGGTAAGCTAGTCAGGGTTGCTACAGGGGCAGAGCCAGTGGGTTTTGAGGTGAGTTTTGAGTTGGGATTTAAAGCAGGGAAGAGAGGAGATTGCTGTGAGATTGTGAGGAAGAGTGTTCCAGGTTTTCCCCACTGTGTTGGAGAACAAGGATTTGCCGGCTGAGTTATTGGGTTTACTAGTGGATATAAGTAGTTTGTCGGAGGAACGAAGGCTTTTAAGATTGCAGTAAGGAGTAATAAGTGAAGTGAGAATGGGAGTGTTTGTGGGTTTGTAAAGGATTTTGTGGGCTAAGGAGAGCTGGTGGAATAGAATCAGGTTTTGTAGTTTGAGCCATCGTAGTTGCCTTAAGATTTGGCAGTGATGAGTTAGTGGCAAATCTGGCAATATTGTTGTAGGCAGCAGACAATTTGCTTAGGTTAGTTTTGGACACTGAAGTGTAGATAGGAGAGGCATACAGGAGGGTGAAATAAGATGGGACTGAGCAATGGAAGTTCTGGCAAGTGGAGTAAGGAATGGTTTAATTCTATAGAGGGAGCCTAGTTTTCTGTTAACTAATTTTATAGTATTGTTGATGTGCGTGTCAAAGGTCAGATAGTTGTCTACCTCAACTCCGAGGAGTTTGGTAGTTTTATTCATAGGTTCATAGGTTCATAGGTTGGTACTAGGCTATCAGCCCTAGGGCCTATACAAGCCTAGCCATAACAATTCCCTGGCTATTTCTTCCCACATTATTTACTTTCCTGGACCCCTGTCTAGCAGGGCGACTGACGTGATCCCTGGGGTGAATTTCCTTTCTCCCATCCAATCGTCAAGGTTCCTCTTGAAGAGGTCCAAAGAGGCACTCTGCTTGACATGTATGGGCAATCTATTCCAGAGTCTGGGGAGTCTCTGGGTCAGGAACCTATCCCTCCAACATGTTTTGTTTATTGTGATGACAAGGTTTAGATCCCTGGAGCGTGTAGCTCTGAGGGATTGGGATTGGACTCAAACCCAGAATACTGTGCACCAGAGTGAAAGGACTGAACCACTACACTATGACAATATTCATTGTTTTAAATATAAATTAGAGTATCTTAACAAAAGGATTTTTAAAATGTTTTTAATGTGAAATGGTGATTTTTAACAAAAATATGTTTATTAAGAATGAAACATATATTTTGCATACCTATATAGTTATATTAGTAGTAGGAATATTTTTTAACATTATGTTAGTTTAATTGTTTTATTGTTTGTGATTGTTTATTGGATAATGAATTTTAATAGAAAACATATACAGGGTATGATGGGATTGATGGTTTTAGCTAATCTGAGGAAGTTCTATGGTGAACGAAAAGCGTGGTGATAAAGTTAAGCATTTAATTGAATTTATGTGGTTCCGCTGCTGGTAAATGCTTTCATGGTGCTCTTTGTGCCTATTTTTTATTTATAAAAAATCTAAGTTTACTCTATCAAATGCTTTAGTTGCTTCCAAGGTGAGTGCATATCTGAGGTGTTTATCTTTTCTCAGTAGTTGAATAGCTGCATCTAGAGTGACAGTATTGTCCCATGTTTGCCTGCCCATCATGAAACCAGATTGTTCAGATGATATAATGCTGGATAATATTGTTCTGAGTCTGTTGGCCAAAATTGTAGTCAGAATTTTATATCTATATTTGTAAGAGCAATTGTCCTGTAGTTCATGGGGTTCTTATTATCAGAATTAGGTTTTAGAATGAAGATAGTCTTAGAATTAGAATTATTAAGGTAGATGTCAGTAATGCCCTTTTTAGTAATAAAATTATATAATTTCAGAAGAATGGGTGAGAGTTTGGATGTAAAGGTTTTGTAAAAATTAGAGGTGAATCCATCAAGCCCAAGAGATTTATTTAACGTTAGCTTCTTAATTACATTTGTGATTTCTTCAATTGAGAGGGGTGCTTTTAGCAGGTCAGCTTGATGATTTTCAATTGTTGGAAATTGTATATTGTTAAGAAAACTTTTGTAGTGTTCCAGTGAGGTTTGTTTCTGGGGTACTTATAGTTTTGTATACATTTCTACAAATATATCCATTATTTCCTGATTTGTATTTGCTGTTTTGTTGTTATATGTTATTTCAGTTATATTGGGAGCTGACTGGTGTGCCTTTATTAGTTTTGTTAATAATTTGGATGTTTTTTGTGTCAAGTCTGCATATCTAGTGTGTGAGAAGTTTAATTTCTGTAAAAGAAAAGTTTGGATTATGCACCATGTATAAATCGTTTTGTAATTCCAACATATTATTTTCCAGTTCTAGGTTAAAGTTATGTTTGAGTTTTTGCTCAATTTCTTTAATTTCAGAATGTAGTTTAATCTCTTTATCCTTGATTATTTTTTGTAATAGGATGTTTTGTGAATTAAAATGCTTCTTATCCTCGTGTTCATTGCCACCCATATTATATGAAATGGTATATTGATGTCTAGAAAGTTATTCTCTAAGTCAACAGAGCTATCTATTTCCTGTCTGATGTATTGTTTTAACAAAAGGTTGGGGTTTAGGAACCATACAAAACATTTAAAGTTATCTTGGCTAATCTTTGACCAGTTTATTTTGAGGGTTATTCTAGAACACTATAATTAAGCTCTACTTTTAGAAAGGAATTTGAGATTAGAAAGAAATCTATTCTAGACCATGATTTGTAGCAAGGTGAGTAATACGTGTGATTTACTTTAGGATTAGTGTCATTTTTGGGTTTGTAGGGATCTATTAGTGAAAATTCTATAATGAGATCCTCTAATGTTAAAACAGGTTGAAGGTCTTGAGGGTTTTTATTATTTGTTCAGTATATTGTAGGGTCTTGCACCAAATTCCAGTCTCCTCCCAAAATATATTCATGTTTTGGGAATCTTTTTAAGAGGTTGCATATCTCAATAATAAAACCTTGTTGTTTAGTACAGGGGCCATATAGGTTCAGAAATAAAAAAGGGTCTAGTGAGAGGAAATTTTAGACAGGTAAAATAGCACCACCTACCCTCTTTGTCCTGACTGAAGTCTAAAATATGCTCTTTAAAAGAGGCCTTGATAATAATAGCCACGTCTTTTGAATTGGTACAACTGCCTGAAGCTGTTATTGAGTTTATCTATTTGTTCTTCCTGTCACTATCCCAGTCACCATTCATTACATGTGTTTTGTGGGCAAAAATTGACATTATCATCAGATGTAAAGTTTAAGTGAATAAGTAGCTTTTTTTCTTAGTTTCCTGAAGGCCTCTGACATTCCAAGAATCTACAGACCACATTATTTGTTCCCAGTAAACTTAGGCAGCATAATAATTTATTTGGATTTTAACTCTTTCTTTAGAAAGTATATAAGTAATCTGTAGTAGACAAATGTCTGTATCTGTCATCGTAGCATCATCAATCTCCAAAACCATCCCCAAGCCTAACCCTAAAAACAATTGACCTAAGGGGAGAATAAAACTGAAAACTTGTTGTAGTTCTTTAACAGTAGAAATTATCTTCATGCATATTATAACCATAACAAGAAGATCAACTTTCAAGTGTGAATAATAAAACAATAATGCACACAAAGTTCAAATCACAAGATGTGATAGTAACTATCAACACAAACCTCTACATCATCGCTCCAATTATAACTGTTAATAACCTAGCATAGTAAAACACAGTGCAGCATCAAAATCAGTTCATAAGAAACATGAGTATTAAACATGAAAGAAAAGCTTGATGCAGATGTTTTAGGAGGATGAGTGCCACACGTACAAGTTATGCTTAAAGAAGCATTCATCAAGTTATCAAGACCCTTAAGGACTCTGGGAATAGCAGTAAAATTGTGTATAACCATACTGGAACCAATATTATTTTCCATATTTTAACATATCAATGTCTAAACAGCCTGAAGGTATTAGGTAATCTATTATTAATTACTCTATTTGGCTGAGTAATGCCTAAGATTGTGTCAGTATACAGCTGTTCAAAAAAAAACTGAATATGTGTTCAATGCTCTTATCTCCAAAACATTGCCTGTGCAGTCATAGGAGGGATAGACTATGAAAGTTAACATTGTGCCTGACTCCATTTAAATTTTATGGTAGAGCATTTCAGTTATTGTATAAACAGTTGACAGAATTTCCGATAGTGACAGGCAAGTCAAGATTAGTCTATGCAGTGCGACCAAGCAAGGCTCTGCAATGGTAAGCTGTAGGTCTAAATAAAAATGCAGTATGTACTGAAACTGTAGGAAGAAACAAAGCCTCATGTTTCACCACATCTCATCAACAGCCGATCAGAATGGTAGAGTTCGGTTTTCAGTTTACCATTGTTCAATTTAATTCCACACATGAACTAGTCTGTGCTTGATTTAATCCAGAACTGCAATCAACCGGTTTACCAGTGACCCCTTTCCTTATGAGTATTGAGTCTTAAGGAAGGATGACGCAAACAAGGAAGGTGGTGTTACTGCCAATTCAGTCCTGAAGTGCAGTGCAGCCCTCCCCTTTTTCCTTCTGCAGCTTCCTAATGGGAAATCCCTGTATTTCTGGATGGCATTAGAATTTCAAAACACGACTAAAGCACCTCAGGCACCTAGATACCTGCTGCTGTTTAGTTTTTTCCCTGTCAAGGTTGTTAAGTTTTCTTTCATTATTTATAGTATCCAACTCACAAGTGTCATAAATGAAGTTTGGCAACAAACTAAGTTTTCCTGGGACATCTTCATGGGGGGGTTAGGTTGATATTAGGTGAAGTTAAGTGGGTTGGGGAGGTGAAAGGGTTAAATGGAGGCAGGGATGGTTGAGAGGAAATGAGATAATGATGGGGAGAGGCTTAAGAGGTTTAATCTAGTGTAGTTGGGTTAAACAATCACATGTTGGCGTGAACTTGCTACAGCAGGCTCTCGTCCATAACGACCTGAAGGGAAGAGTAGTCTGGTAGGTCTTAGAGTGGTGGGGTATAGAGGAGATGAGTGAGGCTCAATTCCAGAGGTTGGTGGTTGCTCAGTTCAGTCCAGTCATGGGAGGGTGGAGGTTTTGCTATGTCTTCAGTTGTGCAGTTTAATAAAAAAAAAAAAAATATGTTATTTTGGTATTTGCTTGTGGATGGTGTCCTAAGCTCATTGATGGTGGCATGCTGTGGGTTTTCAGGAATGTTGTGGCTGCATTGGGCTCATGGGAATCATGGGTGATGGGCAGTGCTGTTTTGTGGGCTTCTGACATGACGGACTCAGCAGGCAAATAGGCTTTTCTACCCTGGTTGTGCCGGTGGAGCAGGGGTTTTATTGCCATTAGGAGGGTTGCCTCCTCTAGTTGGGGGGAGCTCCAATTAAAAAAAAAAAAAAACAAAGAGAGAAACTTTAGTTTGGGAGGGTTGTGGTGGTTCATTCTGGGATTGTTTCTGTGGTTGCTGGATTTTACAGGAGGAACACTGGCAGAATTTGGGTACATAATGTTTATTCTACAGCCCCTTTTGTCTCGCTGCATTACCACCGCATATGCCAGTAATTCATCTCCTCTCTCTCTTATACTTTCAGCACTTGTTGAGGCAGGATGAGTCCTGTCATCCTTCTGTCCCAAAAATTCTACAAGGTGTACAGGTGCGGCATAGTTTATTACCTCTGCAGCAGCACGGTATGTCGATCACCCTCAACCATTTAGTGATCTCTGTACACATGTGGCCTGAGTTAAAGTTTTGGCCTGCACTGCTTGTCTTTTCATAGGCTGCAAAGTCCTCAAGGTAGTAATGAGTTTGCACTTGTGTGGTGGGGACTAT
The DNA here is from genome assembly GCF_019279795.1 of Protopterus annectens. Taxonomy (NCBI): domain Eukaryota; kingdom Metazoa; phylum Chordata; order Ceratodontiformes; family Protopteridae; genus Protopterus; species Protopterus annectens. Next base: position 1,801,955,989 of record NC_056735.1, read on the forward strand.
AGATAGCGTAGGAAGCGTGCCTGCTCTGATGGTTGGTGGGGGTGGCTGTCCGAGGGAATGACATGTATTCGGTGTGAGGAATTTATTGAATATCCGACTCATCTTAGACCCATCATCTGGACAACAATTCCCTGTAATTATATAAAGATGCTTAGCTAGATGGATAAATTAGATCGACTTCCACTACCAGTGCAACAGTATATGTTTGCAAAAAAAAAAATAATCTTGACTTTTACCGCTAGCAGCAATATATGAGGATGTAACAACAGCACTTGATGAATTGCTTATAATGTATGCTGCATATGTTTTCCTCCTTAAACCATTCTGCTTTACTTCACATAAAGTAATTTTGAAGGACTGCTGCTTGGTTATGTTGCATTTTAATACTAATTGGTGGCAAAATATTCTTTGGATGGTTCTGCTTAATGTGTTAAGGGATTTTATGGAAAATGTCTAAAGTAGGAGCATTAATTGTGAGACTGACTATTGATTAAAAAAAAAAAAAAAAAAAAAAGCTCAGGCCGGAACAAGTAGCTGTGTTTCAGCTGTCTGATGAGATGGAGTGTTTTCATGGGTTCTGGGGCACACTGATGGCCCTCGTCACGTATGGGCGGGACAATGGTAACAGCCGTCTGACTTATCATGCCTTCATTAGTTGTGGCTAGATCAGTAAACGGTTTTACTGAAAGGTGTTCTATACAATTTAGGCAGCATATTTAGAGCGTGTTCTGCATTTGTAGTGTAGAGGGAGAGGAGCAAGGAGTGCATGAGGCTTCTTTAGAACGTAGGGCTGAGTCATTTCAATTAGCCTGGCTGCAAGGGCAGGATTTGAAATAACACTCTGGTACAGATGCTTTGAGGGACTTAAGTAGAATAATGCAGTGTACAGAATTTTGCAGAATTTCCAGATTTTGCCCTGGAGTTGGTAGTTCGTTTATGGTAAAATAGTGGTTGTATGGCTTCATACATCTCAGAAGGTCGTGATCATGCAGACACTAGAGTTTCAGGGGGAAAAGAGGGATGCTTCATACCTCTCAGAAGGTTGTGCTCATGCAGACCCTATTATGCTGTCAATCTCCTAAGTCCCACAGGTGATTTGGTGTAGTGGTCCATTGCTCTGACCTTGGTGCTCTGGGTCCTGGGTTGGAGACTTGGTAGTGATGACTTTCTGCATGATAATAATAAGGGAAAGAAAGTATGTTGTGGGTAGATTTGGGGGTGTAGGTGAGGCATATGCAGGGTTGGGGTACATAACAGTAGGTAAAATAGAAGGGTCAGTTATTATTGTTTTTTTTTTTTAGTACAAAAAATTCATTAAGTGCCCATTATATTATTTTCAGACATCTGTCTGATGCCTTTACGGTTCGCGAGGCTCCCATACATAATGGTTCCTTCTCATCGCAGGCATTGGTCTTCTGCAGTTAGTACAGATTTGAGGGTGTACTTGACGAAACTGCATGTGGTGTCGAGGCATGTGTGTGGGGTGACTGGATTAGGAAAAGCAGACATTCAACGAGGAGGAAAATGTATGATGGGGTCTTGGAACACTGTGGCTATAGTGTGGAATCAGTGGATATAAGATGGAGCCTTCACCTTACATATTAGAGGATTTACTTTTGTCCTTTTCGTTGTAGATAATGGTGTGCCAGTTTGGTTCCTTCATTGGTCTCAGGAGGCCAAATCATATTATGTGTACTTGGGCAAGGATAATGCAAATCCTATGCCTGACATACAGGGCATTGTCAGAACGCACTATGATGGACCTCCTGCATATTCACAAAACAAAAAAGCACCAGAATTACCCATTTTAAAGACTTAAAGCTTGCCTGTGATATAAATAGAACTTGCTGGAGGGATAGGTATATATCCCAGAGAGACTACCCCATCTGTGGAACAGGCTGCCCATTCATGTGAAGCACAGTTGTCCTTGAATAGGTCTTGGAATGTGTTATTTGGAATGTGTGTTATGTATTTCTGATGTTTTACATTTCCTTTTCTTTCTTGCAGATGGGGTGTTGGAACGCTGCGGTTGTAATTTGGAATAGGTGGGTATAAGGTGGAGCTTTATTGTTACTATCAGAGAGTTTAATTCTGTCCTTTTCTTTGTAGATGGTGGTGTGCGAGTACCAGTGGTGGTGATACTGTGAATTTGCAGATGATGAAAGGAGAGCACAAAACTTCCTGGTATTGGTGTTTAGATGATGGTGTGCTGAGTTCCAGTGGTGAGATACAGTGAGTTCGCAGATGATCATGCTTTGGTGTCGAATAAGCTGTGGGGTCATTGGATGGTGGTGTGCCGAGTACCAGGGGTGGCGATACACAGTAAATTCGCAGATGATGGAAGCAGTGGTGAGCGAAGATGCTACACATGGGGAGCTCAAGGTGGCAACAGTTATTGACTGAAACTGCTGAGGGGCAGAAGGCATCATGCGGTGGCTTAAAAAGTGGGATCTGAAAGGTAAAGTTTTTGATAGGTCGGATATTTTGCTACCTGAATGGGGCTCAAAGTGGGTCTGAGTAATCACCTTATTAAAACATATTAGAACTCTATGTTCAATTAGTGGGAGCTGATTATTGCATTGGTATAGGGGCATTTAAGGAAGAGATAGGTAGGGGGGGGCCAAGGGGGTAATGGGTGGGGATGGTTATGAAGAGTGTGGGAATCCCACGGGATGAGTAGTCACAGCATTCATATGAGCGCAGGGCTTATTAGGCTAAACCCCATGGCTCTTGCAAGCCAGTGAAGTTCAACCCTTGCTTTCTTAAGAACCTTGGGGTGGTTGTATTTACTCATTCAGTGGTTGAACCGTATTTGGGGGAAGGACCAATGAGGTGTTTGATAGGATGCTGGAGTTTGTTCCTAACGGGTGGTGTCTTTAGGGTGACAAATTTGTCCCTTGAGTAGGTAGTGTTAATGTTACATAGGTTAAGGTTTTACAGAATACCACAAGGATCATTTCACTTGGTGTTTGGGTCAATTTTGTGAGTAGAGATTTAGGAAGCATGGTAGGTAGGTGGCTGGTGGGGTAGTTTTAAATCTGGATGCATTGTTACAGGGGAGTTAGAAGGTTTAAAGGAAGCTTGGTTGCAGGATAAGTCTGTGGTAGGACAAGTCTTAATTGCCTACTAGTGGTATAGGTAATATAAGGAAAGAGCTCTCGAGGGGAAAGGCCAGGGCCAAACAGGGGTTAAGAATGGTTTAGTAATGAGTGAATTGGGGGTGTTTATAGCTGGGTATGTAGAGTATTTCATTGCTGAGCATAGGCGGGTTTTTGGGAACTAGGTCAAGGGGTGCTGGTTTTCTGCCAGCTAAGGCAGGACATTAAAGTTGGAGTTAGACTGTTCCCTACGGTAATGGAGTTGTTGCATATTTAGAACTGGGTAGTGGGTGGGCTAAGGTGATATGCTAAGGTTAACAAGGTCTTGGTTGTGAGACTTGCTACTAGTTGTTTGACTGGGTGCCGTCTTGAGTTCAAGAGGTTATAGTTTGTGGTTTTGTTGTAGTTATAGGCTGTCAATACGTTCAGGTTGAGCCATGATTTCAGCTTTGAAGGCAGCGGGCTAAAGGGTATGTGTTTTCTTGGTGTGGATGTTCCGCTGCTACAGCGGGATCATGGTAATCCTACCATATTTAGATTCATTAGGGTGTGTTTCAGTGATGGCATGGCAAAGGGGTTTATGACGGGATTCTAAGGTGCTTTACAGATGATGGGTACACCAAATGCTAGAAGTCTAAATCTCAAAATGCACTCACTCAAGGCACTCCTTAAAATGGAGAACACTGATATCTGTGCAGTGACTGAGACCTGGTTCAAGGCTCCAGAGAGCACCCCTGCACTACCGGGCTATAACTCATACCACACTTTTCGGCCATGTAACCTGGACCAGAACACCAAAGGCAGAGGTGTGCCCATATTCATTAACAATATCCACACCTCCAGGCTAGTTGCTCAGCATAATGCAGCCGAGGTTATCCAAGTGCAACTAACTCTGGGCAAAACTGCAATCCAAATTGTAGCTTGCTGCAGATCACCCACCATGCCCCAGGATTCCCACTCCTCTTTTCTTGATGTACTGGAAAATATTAGGGTTCAACCAAACACCCTAATAATGGGTGATTTCAACTACCCCACCATTAACTGGGAAAACTACTCATGTACCAACTCCTTCACTCAACACTTTCTGGAATTCAAAAACTCTAATGCCCTGGATCAGCTTATCCACACCCCCACCAGGGGCAACAATATCCTAGATCTAGTCATTACCAACGAGTGACTGGTGTTCCACACCTGAAGTCAACACCTCATTGGTCCGATCCGACCATAAGCTAATTACCCTAGATATTCACATCCTGCCCCCACCCCCCATTAAGGAAACCATGGTAATAAACTTCTCCAAAGCCAACTTCATGCTTTTTAAGACAGAAGTGGTGAACTTCATGACACCCATGCAGATGGACAATACAGTTACGACTACTGAATCCTACACAATTGCACTTTATAAGCACTTACATGAGTGCATGGATCATGCTATCCCAAACAGAACCAAGATGCTATCCTCTAAAAAAGGAAGCCAATCTGGTGGTCCCCTGCCATAAACAAATTGTACATCAGAAGGAAGAAACTTTTGCAAAAGAGAGTAAAATCCCATGAGTGGAGGAGGTCCCTGGTCAGCCTCAGTAAGAAGCTGCGATCCCTGGTAAAATCCTTCAAAGCTAGTTATGAAAACAAAATTGCCACTGATTCTAAAGACAACCACAAACCATTCTATAGCTATGTCAAGAATCTCAATGGCAACACTCAGATCTGCTCTGAGTTATAGCACAATGGCACTAAATATACAGACCCAACTGATATTGCCAACATCCTGGCAGATAGGTTCAGTGCTAACTTTACCCCCATCTCACCCCCTAAAGAGCCATCTCTATACCGGAAGAATGCAAAGTTCCTGTAATCACGGCTGCACAGGTAAAAAACACACTCTCCAAAGCCAAGAACACAGCATCCATGGCACCAGACAACATCCCAGGCTGCATTCTACATGAACTACAGAATGAACTGGCACCCCACCTAAGTACCATGTTCAATCATAGCCTCACCTCAGGCTTTGTGCCTGCTGAATGGTGCACAGCAACACAGCAACGGTTATCCTACTCCACAAGGGGGGAGCCACCATGGACCCCGGGAACTACCGCCCCATTAGCCTGATGAGCCTGGTCTGCAAGGCCATGGAACATATCATCATGGAACTTATAAACAAAGACATTGGTAATCTCCAAACTCTGGACCCTACCCAGTTCGGGTTTGTAAAAGGCATATCATGTCTCCTAAACCTGATAGACTTCTTAAGCCGTAGACAAGGGTAAGGTGGTTTACACAGCCTATCCAGAGCTTGCCAAGGCTTTTGACACCATCCCCCACTCTGGAATTATAGATAAACTCACTAAACTAGGCATAAATCCCTATGTCAGAAGATGAGTTGCCAACTGGCTCATTGACAGAACCCACACTGTGAAAGTAGCAGACTCCAAGTCCGACTTCAGACCAGTGACAAGTGGAGTACCACAGGGTTCAGTCCTGGGTCCTCTCCTGTTTGGTATCTACTTCTCTGAAGTCCAGACTAACAACGAAGGTCTTTGGCTAATGAAGTTCACAGATGACTGCAAACTAGGAGCCATAATCGAAACTCCTAATGATGTGGACATCCTACAAAAGCACCTCACTGAGACAGATGCCTGGTGTCAAAGCCATGTACTCAAGCTCAATGCCAAAAAGTGCATTGTCATCCTCTTTGGTAAAAACTCTGTACCCATGAACTACAACATAGGAGGTAGTATACTTAACACCGAAAGTGTGATAAGAGACCTTGGGACACAGGTGGACAGTAGTCTCTCCTTTGATAATCACATTGCCACTGTAGTCAGGAAATTTTTCTACATGGCACACCTCCTCACAAAAGGTTTCTCATCCAGAAAAAAAGAGGTCATTGTTCTCTTCTACTCATCACTCATTAGACCCATTATAGAGTACAACGCCCCTTTTGGTATGTACCTCACAAGACATCTACAACAACTGGAAAGGCCACAGAAATACATCACAAAGAGGATTACAGGCCTCAAACAGATGCCCTATACAGACCGTCTCAAAAAACTCCAGCTTTACTCCATCGGATATCGCCTACTCAGAGGTGATCTCTGCCTAACATACAAAGTTTTGTCAAACCCAGTGCTGTTGGACATGCTCCACTTAAAGAAATCCCAATCCCTCTGAGCTACATGCTCTAGGGACCTAAACCTTGTCACCACAATAAACAGAACATGCCGGAGGGATAGTTTCCTGTCCCAGAGACTTCCCATACTCTGGAATAAACTACCTATCTATATCAAACAAAGCTCCTCATTAGCACTCTTCAAGAAAAATCTTGATGATTGGATGGGAAATAGGAAATTCACCCTGGGGATCACCTCTGTGGCTCTGCTCGACAGTGGCATAGGAAAATAATTTTCTTGGGTGGTAAAAGCCAGGGTACCTTTTTGGCTGGGCTTGTATAGGCCCCAGGGCCGATAGCCTAGTACCTACCTATGAAGCTATGAAATGATGCTTGGATTGATTCTTCCCTTTATGGGAAGTAGTAGATTGAACTTTTTGGGTAGAAGGGAGGGGGAACAGCCTGGTCAGGCTGGTTGGTGGAAAAGAGGGATAGGCTTGCCCTCTTCTGTTCCACCTCTGGTGTCTGGATGTTCATTTCAAGGATCTGGGGAAAGGAAATGAGTAGTTGGAGGATGCTTGCTGAATAGATAAGCAAGCTGAGGTAAGGATGGTGCTTATTTGGTGGAAGGTAATTCAATGGATGGTGCATGACGTGAGCTGGGACGCTGCTTCATAAGTAAAATAAGCGAGCAGAGGTATGGACCCTGCTTGTTGGGCAGGGTGAGTAGATATGCTGCCCTGATTAACATTACAATGAATGCTGTATGAAGTGAGATGGGACACTGCTTCATAAGTAAAGTAAGTGAGCAGAGGTATGGATGCTGCTTACTGGGGCAGGGTGAGTAGGTATGCTTCCCTGATTAACATTACAAGGATTTTATGCTGTATTTAGAATCAATTGTATCATGAATAGTTGTAATTAATAAATTTGGTGATCAAAGCTATGTTATAGTAATTTAATAAAGGTTGTCAAATGTCATTTGGTGTGATGTGTGTTATTGAATGGGACCAGGACAAATGAAGTTTGGCAACGATTTACCTTTATAATGCTGATCCTGATATGGGCGACTCAAATTGCGCGAAAGCCGAAATGTGATCGTCACCGACGAATTCCGAATGTGTGAAAGGCAAAACCTCGCCCATTTTTGACCCATGGTAGCATGGGTGTGGAGGTGTTGTGCAGCCGGTAATGTCGAACGTCGAATGTTTTTCGACATTTAAAAATTTTCGTGGTTTCGGTTCGCGCAAAACACGTCGAAGAAATGGCCGTTCGACAAAGTGCAATCGCCTATTTAAAGGTAAACCTTGGCAACAAACTAAGTTGCCCTGGAACATCTTCATGGTGGGGTTAGGTTGATATTAGGGGGAGTTAAGTTGGTTGGGGAGGTGAAAGGGTTAAGTGGAGGCAGGGATGGTTGGGAGGAAATGAGATAATGATGGGGAGGGGCTTAAGAGGTTTAGTCTAGTGTAGTTGGGTTAAGCAATCACATTTTGGCGTGAACTTGCTACCCATCCACCCTCCCTCTTTTCATTTGTGGGGAGTAGGTTTATTTATCAGTGGGGGTAGGCGGAGAAGAGGGATAGGCTTGCCGTCTTCTCTTCCCCCTCTGGTGTCTGGAAGTTCATTTCAAGGACCTGGGGAAAGGAAATGAGTAGTTGGAAGAAGCTTGCTGAACAGATAAGCAAGTTGAGGTAAGGATGGTGCTTATTTGGTGGAAGGTAATTCAATGGATGGTGTATGACGTGAGTTGGGATGCTGCTTCATAAGTAAAGTAAGCAAGCAGAGGTATGGACCCTGCTTGTTGGACAGGGTGAGTAGGTACGCTGCCCTGATTAACATTACAATGAGTGGTGTATGAAGTGAGATGGGACGCTGCTTCATAGGTAAAGTAAGTGAGCAGTAGTATGGATGCTGCTTACTGGGGCAGGGTGAGTAGGTACACTGCCCTGATTAACATTACAAGGATGTTATGCTGCATTTAGAATCAATTATATCATGAATAGTTGTAATTAATAAATTTGGTGATCAAAGCTATGTTATGGAAATTAATAAAGGTCTTCAAATGTCATTTGGTGTGATGTATGTTATTGAAGGTGACTAGGACAACCAAAGGATTTGCAAATTGCTGAAGAAACTATATTAGAGCATGCCATGAGTCAGCACATTTAGGTTAACAGTGGCAGTTCATTAAAGGCTCATAGAAGATGTTTTGGCTTCACTAGTTGAGCTGATACTGTATTTATTTTCTTTATATTGGAATCACAAAGTATTAGGGTATTTCATTTGGAATTTGATGTTTTTATGAATCAGGAAAGCACAATAAGGAGAGAGCATTTGTCTTTTAAATTTTATTTGAAGTGGAAGATCTTGTGCAAATGTGTTTTTATAGTCATTCCACATGATTGATCTCTTGGATTTGGCTGCACTCATTATTTTCTGAACATGGGTATAATTTAGCAGCTTGGGATACGTACCCAAAGAATGGCGTACGGCAACTGTGGTCCCACTCCACAAAGGCAGTGTTTCTACGGACCCTGGAAATTACTGCCCCATAAGCTTGATGAGCCTTGTCTGCAAAGCTATGGAGAGGATCATAATGGAACTCATAAATAAAGACATTGGGGACCTACAGACACTGGATCCTACCCAATTTGGCTTTGTCAAGGGCAGATCCTGCCTCTTGAACTTGGTCGACTTTTTCAAAACAGTCACTAAGGCCATTGATGAGGGTAAGGCAGTTCACACAGCCTACCTTGACCTAGCAAAAGCATTCGACACAATACCCTACTCGGGCATCATAGAAAAGCTCACCAGCTTAGATGTAAACCCATATGTCACAAGATGGGTTGCAAACTGGCTCAAGGACAGAACACACAGGGTTAGAGTTGCTGGTGCCATGTCAGACTCTAAGCCGGTCATGAGCGGTGTCCCACAGGGCTCAGTCCTGGGCCTCCTCTTGTTCGGCATTTATTTTTCTGAAGTGCAGGCAAACATAGGGGGATTGTGGCTGACAAAATTTGCAGATGACTGCAAACTGGGCACCATAATTGACACTCCATCAGACGCAGACATCCTCCAGAGAGGTCTCATAGAAATGGATAACTGGTGCCAGAGCCATGGCCTTAAGCTAAATGCCAAAAATGTATAGTCATACCCTTTGGGAAAAACAAGGTAACCCCTAATTACCACATAGGTGGTAATCCATTAAACACGGAAGAAGTTATCAGGGACCTGGGGACCCAAGTTGACAGTAACCTCTCTTTTGACACTCACATTGCCAAAGTGGTTAGGAAGACCTTCTACATTGCCCACCTGATCATGAAGGGATTCACATCCAGATCAGGAGAGGTCATTGTACCCCTGTACTCTTCACTTATCAGACCAATGATTGAGTACAACGCCCCATTCGGAATGTACCTTACCCGACTCCTGCAGCAGTTGGAAAGACCCCAAAAGTTCCTCACCAAAAGGATAAAGGGGCTCAAACATATGTCGTACGATGCCCGACTGAAGAAACTGCAGCTCTATTCAGTCGCATACCGTCTGCTCAGAGGTGATCTGTGCCTGACATACAAGGCCATGTCCAACCCGGAATTAATGGACATGCTCCACCTCAAAAAATCCAAATCCACCAGAGCCACGAGAGCAAGAGACTTAAACCTCAACATGGATATAAATAGGACGTGCTGGAGGGACAGATTCATCACCCAGAGACTCCCTACACTATGGAACAGAATCCCAGTCCATGTGAGGCAGAGCCCCTCACTGTCTCTGTTCAAGAGAAATCTTGATGAGTGGATGGGAGATCGTAGATTTACCCCGGGAATCATCTCTGTATCACTGCTGGACAGAAGCACAGCAAACTCATGGGTATAGTATTCTCATCCTAAGGGGTGGTGAAAGCCACACACACTCTGGCTAGGCTTATAAATGCCCTAGGGCAGATAGCCTAGTATGAACCTATGAACCTATGAACTGATCCAGCTAACTGAGTGAAAGATGCCATTCATAAGGTTAAGGTGGTAGGAGCCTCCTTTGAAAGCATGAAGGTAACTAATGATGTTCTTCAGGGCTCCGTACTGGAACCCTTCCTTTTCTGCATCTACTTTGTCAGTGTCCAGACTAGTAATCAGGACCTCTGTTTAAGATTGTAGATGACTGGCAGATGGGTGTACTTTTGCTCATGTCATTTCTTTGGCTGTACTGTTCATGGCAAGTCTCATCAGGAATTTCCTAGTTAGTGACTAGCGTAATTAATTCTTTAACATTAAACTGCTACTGTTTGTCTCTGCATTGCTCCTTATTGTGAGTACTAAGTGAAGATCCACTGCTCAAGTTTTAATTGAAATACAATACCTAATATCTTTATCTACAAAAGCTTGAGTTTTTTTTCTGATTGTTTTTGTTAATTTTGTTAGTTACTTGAATGGCATATGTCTAATCAACTGAAAGCAATGCAAATGTACTGCCTGTGATACTTTATCATAGCAATAACTGTTGCTATTTATGAAGACTGTACCTTTTGCTATTTTAAATGCTAAATGCTTTTAAAACATTATTGCCTAGATTTTAACTTCCTCTCTACCTCCTATGGCTTTCTCATTGCATTTGTACCCATCCATCTGTCTTACTGCTCTCACTCACCACTTTCCCTCTGCTTCAACACATTGTTTTTGTCCCTTTACTGTCTGTCTATTTTTTCTCCTACATCCTTCCCCCCTTTTTTCCTCCTTGTCTCTATTGTCCCTTTCTTTCCTTTGCACATGCCTTACTCTTATTCTACCTCTCTCTCACCTAATTGCACCCTACCACTGTAATATCTGTACCTCTGACTCTATATAATCGTGACCTTTTATCTAAACCTTTTACGTGGCCTTTATACCAATTGTTGATTGACATTTGTTTCCCTACATTTCCCTACAGCTATCTCACACATGGAAAACTAAGTCTGCCCAGGCCCCCTGCTGTAAACTGCGGTCTTGAACATCTACCTGGTACAGAATTAAAGCTCTGTTGGGCTTTTCTTCATTCTCTTTGCCTCTGTACATCTTATTTAATTAATTGCTTGCCCATCTTTTTAACATCAATAATACTACTTTTAGCAAAGGTGTCTAGTGGTGAGCATAATTTCCAGGTTGCCCTCACTGGTCCCCCTCCCCCCAAACCCCCCATTCTGTATTTTCTTTAGAAGTCATTCTGCTATTAGCTGATTGCACACCCCTAGGAACTGAACCAGCTAACATACTTTCTACAAAGCATTCTATAGGCTCTGATACACTCTCTTGCCATTATCTCTAAACATAACTGATAGTTTTTTCTTCTCACCCTCAATCAAGCACTCATCCTAACTTCCACCCAGCAGAAGTTCTCATTGCTAACTGTAAACTGAACAATCACCAGAATTTTGTAAGTGCTACAATTTACATTCCCCCAGGTAACAACATCTATACTCATGAACTCTTTCTCTCCTGGCTCTCTCAGAGTATTTCATATGAAACTGTTATCTTGGGTGATTTTAACATAGACTGGAATACACTAGACACTGATTCCCTTAACACAATTATTAATCTCTATGGCTTCTCGAAGATAATCACTACCCCTACAAATCTAAATATACATACCAATTCTGCCTCTAAACTTGATTGGATCCTCATCTCCAATCCTAACCTCTATCAGAATCCCACCACACTGCCAAATACCCTAAGTGTCCACCTTCCCACCTTCATACAAAGACACTCTCCCCCAACTGCACAAATCCTAGCAACACAAAGACTGTCAGAAACTTGCTAATTTCAACCCTGATACCTTTAATCACTTGTTCTCCTCAATAAACTGGTCCTTCCTCCATGAACTCTCCTTGGCAGAAGCTGTCCTAAAATTTAACATCATCTTAATAAGCACTCTAAACTCCCTGACTCCCATCAGGAAAATAAGAATCAATGTCATTTCACTCCCTGGTTAACACAAGCCACTCGGAGCCTTACGAATAAGAGAGACTGTGTCTGGAAAAATGGGTAAAAAAACAAATCCCTTTCTGATCTTCAAAGCTATCAAGAGCTCCATAATCAAACCAAAAAAGGTCAACCTTGACAAGAAAAAATTTTGCCAAGATCCACTAAATAACCACCACTCCAACCCAAAAAAATTCTGCCATTCTGTTAATAAACTACATCTTGGCAACCCCTCTTCACCAAACCCTTGCCCTAACAGCTCTCCCATAGATGCTGCTACCTTTCTTAACTCCTTCTTCATAGATGTAATCTGCAATCTAACCAAAAATGACAACATTACTTACCCCACTAACCCTCCGTCTACCCACATAACCACCTCCTTCTCTCGTAAGTCTGCCCCTACAGCTTATATTAGATCACTTCTCAGCAAACTTAAAACTTGCGCACTGTCTGCGGAAAATCTACCTCCTCTAGTCCTCAAACCTGCTAACAATTTTATCACGTATCCCATCTCCATATTAATCAATAGATCAATCCAAGAAAACACCGTCCCTGAAATGTAGAAGAAATTCTATGTCATACCCTTATATAAAGGTGGTAATTTAACAGACCCTCCAATTTCAGACCAATCACCATTCTTTCACCCCTATCAAAGATTCTTGAAAAGTGCATTCATAAATAGCTCCTCAATCATCTTCTACTAGAAAATCTCCTAACCTCTGCCCAACATGGCTGTTGTCCTAACCACAGTACATCTATTGCAATGATATCCTTCACAAAGTGTATAGCTAAATCTCAGGACAGCAATAAATTAGTCTCCTGTTTATTTCTGAACCTCTCTAAAGCCTTTGACACTGTTTCCCACAAATTAGTTATTTTCAAACTAACTACCCTTAATCGTTCCAACTCTGCACTTTCTTGGTTCTCTAGCTACCTCTCCAATAGATATCAGTCTGTTAAATGGCAGTCTATCTCTTGTCCCTTTCTACCAGTATAAACAGGGGTTCACCAAGGCTACATCCTTGGACCCCCTCCTATTTAATACCTTTACAAATGACTTCTACTCATCCTATCCCCACTATTCTTTAATACAATATGCTGATGACTCTGCAGTCATCACCTGTTGTGACAATCTCACCCACCTTCACATCCTTACCAAAGAATCTCTCCACTCAGTTGAAAAATAGCTAACATCCAACCAACGTCTGCTAAACCCTAAGAAAACCTAACTCCTCCTATTCCTCCCAAAATCTCTCCACCATCACAAAACTACCTTTTCTATCTCCTCCTTTAACAACACAAGCATATCTGTTGAATCTTACACAAAACTTCTAGGAGTTATTGTAGATGATCAACTAAAGTTTGATCTCCACATTCAACAGTGCATAAAAAAGACTCATTAAAAATTGGGCTTGCTCTACAGGCACACAAAAATCCTCACAAATGATTCTAAACTCTCTGTTGTACAAGATTTTCTACTACCCTCTCTACCCTATGCTGTCCTTATTCGCACTAACCTTCAATCCAAGCCTATGTCTAAACTGAAACTCACTTATAATAAAATAGCAAGATTTGCAGCTAATCAACCATATCACTCTCACCACTGTCTATCCTTAAAAAGCCCACAGTGACTGGAACTCTGCCAACAACTCTTCCTACCTCAGATTCACCTGGCTAATTACATCCCATGCAAATCATGATCCCGTCCTTTTCTTTCTACTCTCATTCAGCCTTACACCCCCAACCATTAACTCTGAAGCTCTCAACAACATCATTGGCAAACTCCTCTACAGCCATTCTGTGGCAAATGCTTGGAATAAATTCCCACTAGGTGTAATATGTGCCCCTAACACTATCTCCTTTAAAATATCCCTAAAAACAGCCTCCTAATATCATGGTCATGGATATGAAATCACCCAACTTATACTATCCTCCCTTCCCTTAATGATATTGCTGTACCTCCAAACATCTCCCTCCTTTTCTCTAAACTGATTTTAGCCTCCTACTAATAGGCATATAGCTTTCAGTGCTGTATCCTTGGATATTGTACCCTGAGTTTGTTTTTTGGTATCTTCTTGTATATATTCTGTATTATCACTTATTTGGTCACCTTGTATTATATGGTTGTAACTTTATTATCCTGTTTAACTTGGTCATTGTACTTAATGTATGTAACACTTTTACTCAGTTATTTTTGACATATTTCACGCATGCATGTAACTTTTTTGCTTTTAAAATTGAAGCTTTTCTCCTCGGGTCTCCACTGAAAATGGGCTGCTGCCCAATCAGACTAACCCAGTTAACAAATGTCAAATAAATAAATTACTGCAACCTGAGTATTATAATCACATCTCCCTCTGATACTCATTCATTACAACAGGAAAAAATTGTCGCAAACAGGTGGTGCATGGAAAAGGGGCTAAAATGAAATGCAAAAGAATGTAGTACTGTCTCATTTTGTTAATGACTCTCTTTCTCAATGTAAAGTATAATGTAGTAAGGGATTTTGGAGCCTAAGGTGAAAATTCACTACCCTTTGGCAAACATGTAACAGAAATAGTCAGAAAACTTTTCATTTAGCACAAATAATATCTAAATGTATATCATTCAGATCAAAAGACATCAACTGTCTTTATACACCACCAGTTTGACAAATTATTCACTTGAAAATCCCTTTTGGCATGTACCTGTCAAGAGATATTAGCAAATGGAAAGGACCTAGAGGTTCATAACCAAGACCATTGTTGGCCTAGAAAAGCTTGAAGCACTATTCATTTGCAAGGGTCCTTATAGGATCTTGGGAGGTGATATATGCCCTGCATTCCACAACATTAGAGATCCCAGCCTCCTTGATCTCATATAGCTTTGCAAGTAAAACAATTGCATTAATACTAAAAGTAGGTATTTAAATCTCCACCAGCACATAAATGAAACATGCTGTAGAGAAAGATGTATTACCCAATGCCTATACCACCTCTGAAACTGATTTCTCATGTAAATTAAAAATTTGACTCCCAAACATCCTTCAAATTGAACCTGATTGATTGGAGGCCTACCCATAAATGTAAAAACTGAATGACTGGAGGCTTACTCATGAATGTACTACAAGACTGATTTCCTAGGGCCTTTTGGGAAGTGTGAGGGAAACATGAGGGTAGGTATTGGCAGGACATAAACAGTTTTGCACCTCAAGTGCCTTATATATCCCATGATCTTATGGTCCTAAGAAAAACATAAATCTAAAAGTTAATACTGTTTGTAAAGTGGGTGGGATTAACAAAAGCAAGTGCTCCTAATCTGATTCCTGAATCAAAGAATGTCTAAGAATTGATCATTTTCTGAATATAACTAAAGATCTGTTGTAACTTCAGCTGTAGCAAGCCTTAATTTTTTAGTAAATGCTAAAATGATTACTGCTTCTGGGTTTTCTCTGTTAAATGATTTTGTTGTTTATATTTTTTGTTAGCACAAAAAACTTGTAAATTCAGTAGTTTGCTAAAAGGCTACATGTCTATAAGTTAATTCACTCTGTGTCACTGGTATATTTTTGTTATTAAAAAAACATTAAAATGATTTCTGATTCTGTAAAACTAATTAGAGCTCTACAAACTTAGCATCCCATTGATTGAATCAAGTTAAATGAGATGTGTTTTCACATCATTAGGAAGCATACATTTATTTCCTACATTCAAACAATACCTAGGAGGCTTTTTGGAAAGGTTCTATAAAAAATAGAACCTTTTACTAAGATGATGAACATTTGTTTTGTGATTTACTGTGATACCTATTTGTTACCAGCTATTTTAGCATCCTATATTCTAGGTATGGTAGCTATGTGCAAGATAAGTAAACAAGAAGAAGCTGGTATCTTGCATATATATTTTTAAGTCTGTTTAGGCTATATGGAGTCATATCGCTATCAGGCTTAGGAGGCTCAATATAATTAACTATGATTTACATTGGCAGCAAGTTATTTTGGGATTGCTTCATAATTGCATAAGCAATGACATAAAGAAGATTGCTGTATTGTTTGTCCTTTGAAGCACTTGTAGTTTTCATTAAGTACAACATAACAAAATGATGGTTATACCTTAATGTCCACATTTCATGGTTTAAATATTTCATATAATTTTTATCAGCAAACAGAAGCTGACTTTGAAGTTTAAAAATGATTTAACAATTGAAAGAAGCATGCATATTAATGTTAAAATTTTTATCTCAGTAATTTCATTATAATATTTTTAGAGTTGTAACATAATTATTTTCATTATCCTGTGCAGAAGATATATTTGATTCTTTTCTTGTAAGTTCAAACTTAATCTATGGGAGGAAGTCAATAAAGCCTACATGGAGTGATTTTCCATGTAGACAGAGTGGACTGGAGCTAACACAGAGTTAAGCAGCCGTGCAATCCAGTAAACAGATAAGAGGGGCGTGCATGAGCGTGCTGACATGGAAGTGTCGGTGGCATGCAAATCACCTCATAAACAGGTGAATTGCATGCAAATGAGGTTGTTTTGTGATCCAAGAAGCAGATAGGTATTTGTGCAGAACATGTGTTGGTGTTAGAAGTTTACATGGAAAATTTCCATGTACAGAAATGTAAACCTTGAACAGGGGCTTTAACAGCCCAATTAGAATGTCAGAAATATCATAGTAGGCACAGGTATGTGCAAACTATGCCCTGTGAGTCCAAAACATAATGCAAAATAATATAAAATAACGTTTTTTTTTAATACCCATATTAGCTTTTGTGTGGCGTGCAGCAGCACGCAAATATGCCATTATTCAAAAATAAATTAGAAATCTTAAAAAGTAAAAGGATGACAAAAGTGAGAATAATGCATTACAGGGCCCTGCATGCAATATGTATTATAGTAGATATCAATGGCTCCTAAGGAGGCTGGACCTGGAATAGTGAAGTGTCCAGGTTATGTACAAGGAACTGTATGCAAATGAGCTGGGGGTACTGAATAGCAGAAATGGGCCACTGTGTCTGCAGATAAAACCCGTGTAGCCCCAGAACTGTGTTGGTGTCTGTAGAACAGCTAACTGACATGAAAAGGGGGTGTGCCACTATATATTTAAGCAGATTGGAGCTCAGCAGTACCTGTTTGCACTGTGTGCTTCTCATTTAAGCAACTGGGTGTGTCCAGTGATGCTAAGCTTTGTTTAGCTGTGGGGCATATGTTTTAGCTGGTTTAAGCTACAGTATGTTGAGCATGCCCATGCATAAGGGTGTGTCCAGACTGCTGACCAGCATTTACACTAGCACCGCAGGTTTGCGTACCATGCCTCAGTGCTTAGCAGGGAAGGCATTAAAAAAAATAACCTGGAAAGCTAATCATGTCTAAATTACTGATAAGACCTGTTCCACTGACATTGGGCCATTCAAACCCCATAATGATATACCTGGCAGGTGGAATGGATCATACTTAGCCAATCACACAGGCTGCATCTGCAGCACACCACTACAAAGTATGCATACACCCTACAATCTGATTTTTCATCCATACTCTGCACTATTGGAGTACAGACTTGGGAATTTTAACTGACAGAATGCTAGGGGATGCTGCTGCTCTGCTACATCTGTATGTGCTAGAGGCTGAGGGCAGTGCTGCTGGTGCTGCTGCTGCTGACAATAGGCCTAGACTGAAAAGGAGAAGAGTGTTCAGGCCCAGGGTAACCTTCCAGGAGCTACATGAGCTGGAGATAGTAGGGCACTACAGGGTGGGCAGGGGCATAAAAAACTCATTGAGCTTTACTGCCCACAACTCAGACTCAGATCCAACAGAGGGGAACCCATCCCAGTGAAAGTAAAGGTATGTGCACCCCTTATAATACTAGCCTCACTGGCATCTGTATCCAGGCTACTCCAGCAGTTCCTGGCTGCCATGCAAACACATTTCAGTGAGCAGATTTATTTACCCCGCACCCCTGAGGAGAGGGACAGCAGCATGTGTCTCTTCCACCATATAACACACTACTCTGAGGTAATGGTTGCTATAGACTGCACTCATGTACACATCAAAGCACTGCCCAGTGAGGAGGATAGAGTCTACGACAACTGCAAGGGGTATCACTCCATCAACTGCCAGGTCACCTGCAATGCCCAGGTCATTATCATGAGTGTGTGTCTGGCAACCCTGGCAGTTATCATGACTCCCATGTCTGGCACACGTCACAGCTGTAACAGATGTATGCCAGGGGGTCATCCCATATGGCCATCTACTGGGGGATGCTGGCTATGCACTGGAACCGTGGATGATGACACCCATCAGAAATGCACACACACATACCAAAGAACTCCATAATGAGGCACATGCACAAACTAGGAACATCATAGAGTGTGTGTTTGGTCTGCTCAAGTCACGGTTCCACTGGCTCAATATATCTGGTGGAGCCCTGCAGTACTCTCCATCAACATGAGCAGAGATATTCACAGTATATGCAATGCTACACAATATGATCCCGCGGAAACAGCTGTGGCAGGATCATTACAGGGAAGGGACACACAGCCCCCCTACCAGTGCCAAGGTCCCCACAGCCACACCCACAGGGGAACTCGGGGGAGGAACCCCCTGAGCCTGTCCCTGTAGGCAGATGTAGGTGTGCCTAGTATGCCCTAGCCTTGGCCAAGAGACAACAAATAGCTCATGCACTCACAACCTAGGGTCCTAGGGACTGACACCTCACTTTAACTCACATACATAGGAAAAAGGATGCCAGCCACACCACACAACCTGTACCTTACCATGCATTGGCTGTGTACTGTGTGCATCAGAAAGAGTCAGCCCTGAAGCACTGTTATCTCATCTGCTGCATTCACCGGGTACGTCACTCTTCTGTACAACAAATGTATGGTAGCATATATATGGACCTGTGGCATGTATGCAAGGGAAGAGAGTGGTCTATTGGGCTACCTGCAGAGAACTAACAGCTATGTGGGACAACAGGAGCTCTCTGTCCAATACTGGCTGCCCCATAATATGCAATAGGCCATAGGGCAGCAAAACCCACTGCAGTATGTGAGGGAAATACCAAATAGTGGGGTCATAGGACAGAAGCATGACTATCAATGCTAGAGTCCCCTACCCCCCAACACAGCCCTGTTCCCATACAACTGCAGTAACAGTGTGTTTGCAAGGTTATAGCAGCAGACCACACATTCCCAGGGCAGTCCCAAGCAACCAGGTGACCTGTTCTATTTCCTCAATATGCAGGGGTCAAAGTGTATGTCTGATTGCTGTTGAAGTGTCAGGAATAAAATGTCACTTTCTGGTGGCTGGTGTGGCTTAGTGGGCTAAGTAGATTAGCATGATTGATAGTATTTATGGTTCAAAGCTGGCTGCACCTACAGTTTTGCATGTGAGGTACTCTTATAGTAGGAGTCCCACAGACTGACAATATGTTACTATTTGTTACTGCAAGAAAGCTGGACAATGCTAGAGGCAATGGAAGGGCAGGCAACCACAACTATGGACATTATACATGCTCTGAGTAACCTAGAAAGTGGCTAGTACAACAGCAGGTTGTAACAAGTCATAGTAGCAGCAGGATGTAAAGGCCATCACGTAACTGTGTCAGTACCTACAATAAGGCAGTGGGCTCCATATAGTAGTATATTAACAAAAAAACACAACTGTCTGAGGAGCAAAGAAGACATATGAGGTGGAATGCTGGCCATCCTGCAAAAGATGTACACTCAGAGGTGCAAAGTCTATAACCCTGTGTGTGATGTTACATAATGTACCCCAGTCACAGCATACCTACAACTACTAGACAAAGCCATGAACAGGAGTGTGACAAAGGCCTACATATGAGGAGAAGGATTAACTAGTGGCCACACAAATGTAGAAAGTGCTGAAATTAACAGGTCATCCACTAGCATGGGTTCCCTGCTGCACAGGAGTCAGTAAATCAACTGTCTGTCATCAGTTTCTAATGCCAATCTGTAATGATTTGCCACTGATGTACCAGAAATTCACAACGCTATGTAAAATGTACTACACATATTTGTACACACCCTAGGTATAACTCAGATATTATTTGTAGAATACTGCTGGGGAATCCCTTGGACATAATATCAGAGAGCTGTTGGACTGTTGAATTAGGTGCAGTAGGCAATTGGCTGTAGCACATAAAATCCCGGACTTGAGTACTTGAGTACAGGTTGGTCAGGCCTGGAGTCATCTTGTAAGTACTGATGGTCAGTTACACTGGGCATGCTCCTACACTTAGCTAATATCGGCCTGTGTTGGATGCCTCATCTGCCTAAAGAACTGAGATGTGAATATATCTCTGTGCATAGAGAAAGTTATGTATATGTTTCTGTCTCTCCCTATCCCTCAAAGACATATATTTATAGTTTATATATATATATATATATATATATATATATATATATATATATATACCTGGCAGACCCTCTCAAACATATAAACTCTGTGGTGCATGCGATAAGTACATAGTGCTCTAGTATATACTACTAGATATGTAGGGGTCCTAATCTCAAAAAGGGCAATTTTGTGTGTGTGTGTGTGTGTGTGTGTGTGTGTGTGTGTGTGTGTGTGTGTGTGTGTGTGTGTGTGTGTGTGTGTGTGTGTGTGTATATGTGTAAATATACCCTCTTACAGCAGTGTGTCTGTCTTGCTTATCCTTGTGCAATGTTTCTACATTTTGAGGCTCTGTCATCCACCCCATCGGCCTTCTTTATAGGGCCCTGTCAACCACCCCATTGGTCTCCTTTACAGGTCCTGCTGATTTCATCCACCTTAACAACACTGGCAGATCCTTTCAGAACATATAAGCTCTGTGGCGCATGTGATGAGTATATAATAATATAGTATATATTCCTAGATAGGTAGGGGTTCCAATCTCAAAAAGTCAACTCTGTGAGTTAGTGTGTGTGTGTTTTGTGTAAATATAACCCCTTGTGTGTAAATATATCTTCTTGCAGCAGTGTGTTGTATCACCAATCTGTGTGCAATGGTTATACATTTTCAGGCCCTGTTAGCCACCCCATTGGCCTCCTTTACAGGGCCTGCTTATGTCATCCACATTAACAGCACTCGCAGACACTCTTAGATCACATAAGCTCCATGGTGCATGTAATAAGTACATAGTACTATAGTATATACTACTAGATAGGTGGGGATTCTAATTTCAAAAATGTCAACTCTGTGAATGTGTGTGTGTGTTTTGTGTAAATATAACCCCTTATGTGTAAATATACCCCCTTGCAGCAATGTGTTGTCTGCCAATCTGAGTGCAATGGTTATACATTTTCAGGCCCTGTCAACCTTTACAGGGCCTGCTGATGTTATCCACCTTAACAACACAGGCAGACACTCATAGAACACATAAGCTCTGAGGTGGATGTGATTAGTACATAGTACTATAGTATATGCTACTAGGTAGGTAGGGGGTCTAATCTCAAAAAGAGCAAGTGTGTGTGTGTGTGTGTTTGTGTGTGTGTGTGTGTGTGTGTGTAAATCTACCTCCTTGCAGCAGTGTGTCTCACCTGTGTGCAATGGTTATACATTTTCAGGCCCTGTCGACCTTTACAGAGCCTGCTGATGTCATTCACCTTAACAGCACTTGCAGACACTCATAGGGCACATAAGCTCTGTGGTGCCTGTGATAAGTGCATAGTACTATAGTATATACTACTAGATAGGTAGGGGTTCTAATCTCATAAAGTGCAAGTGTGTGTGTGTGTGTGTGTGTGTGTGTGTGTGTGTGTGTGTGTGTGTGTGTGTGTGTGTGTGTAAATATACCCCCTTGCAGCAGTGTGTCTGTCTTGTCTATCTCTGTGTAATGGTTATACATTTTCAGGCCCTGTGAGTAGCTGCTAGCCCTAAATAACCCACATCTATGTAGGCATAAATGCTATCTGCCACCACCTACATTTGTAGGTACAAAACACCCAGGTGACACTTATCAAGAGAGGATGCATTGTCACGGGATATGCATTCAGGATTATGCTGTCTGTCCCCATTGCTCCTGACACACTGTTCTACATATATGCACCCAGATAACCATGCATATATACAGCTGTACCTTGCTGATGTCATATTTCTGCTTTTCAACTATGCCATCCTGAGCTGCTATATTGCCACCAAGTCTCCACAGTGTAGGCACTCAGACTACTGCAACAGAAATATACACAGTTCTGACAGACACCTGTCAATCTACAGCACCACCACCAATCTAACATCATACAACAAAGCTACAAACACTTTGATGTGTTCTTATGACACATCCCAGCATACAGCACCTGTCATGGCATGATACAACCACACTACATTGAGTGATGTAATGTACTATAGTCACTCTGTGCATCAGACACATGTTTTCATATCCCTGCATTGATGATATGGATGGCAGAGATGGGGCAAAGTATCATCACATGCACAGGGTGTAGTTTGGGGGTGTCAGAGGTCTAGGCTGTGTCAAAACAGCATTAGCAAAGCATACTTCTATGCAACCTGGACACAGTTTTGAGTTTTTAGCACTACAGATAGTATGTATGGATAAGAGAGGTGGGGACTTTAATAATAGGCTTGAGATAGCTGAGACTAAATGGATTGTTAGGCTGCAGGCAGACAAGCTGCCTGGTATTAATGCTGCTGTACCTTTAAAGCTGATTTAAAAAAAAGTGTTTGCAGCAGTAATTGTTTTAATTGTTTTATTGGTTGTTGCTAATTGCTTTCAATATATAAAGTGCTTTAGTTTTTTTGTATTAATGGATCTGATGAAGCACAGTTTGTGTGAAAGCGCTTATCCTATATGTTTTGAATAAAAGTTTTTTATATATGGTGGTTACCTGGCTTGTATTTTCTGCAACATTCTTAAGTATATATGATCCATAACAAAACAGTATCACACTCACTGGGTACAGGATGTTAGATTCCGACCACACCTGATATACCTATGGAAATGTGAGGTAGAGGTATTGTCAGCAATACCAAATGTGGCATTTTACAGGATAATCTGTGCATATATCAACATGTATGGTAGGTACTGTGACATTACCTACATTGCTGACATTCTGAGCATGTGTGCACAACTGTGCATTACAACTCCTCCCAATGCAGATTGACCTGACATCCATGTACTGGTATGCAGAGGCTACCACAATGACCGATACATTATTACAGTGATGAGCACAGGAGGCTGACCTGGACATTTCTCTGCTGTGGATACTGTGGCACCCACCTCCACAATGTATAGGGTGATGGATGCTTGGGAGCTGGTGGTTGATCCCAGGTTTGCTAGGAATTCCTCTGTGACCAAGAGTAGATCTACTGCTGCAGGCCCTCCACTGGTGGCAGCATGGTCCCTGGTCACATAGCGCCCCTTTGCCATGCAGCATTTACCATGTCTGTTGCCCTGTGGGAGACCTGCTTATAGCTTCAGTCCTGTAGTCCTACATGGTTGACTGCTGTGATGAGGTCAGTCCACAGTGTTTACATTGCTCATGTCTCTGGCAAGTCCTGGACAGCAGAATCTAATGATGCAGTCTGAGGCCATCCAAGATAACATCATTTTCTGCAGCTGAAAATGGCAGATGCCTCTGTCTATACATCCTTCCTGAAAGACAAAAATGGGGGAAACACATCACAGGACCAGATACATTACTCTCTACTATATATAGACCTTGCACATTGAAATTGGCCTGCACTATTCACTGCTACCTCCCATGTCATACCCCACCGTCTATCACCACAATATGTATATGGCTATCAGCAACATAGTAGCAATACTGGTTATGTCCCTGTGTGCTGTGATGGAGTGTGCTGTATGTCTCCACTCCCATCAATGCCATCTACTGTGTTCAAGTACCACGTCAAACAGCCACTGTTCAACAAGTAGGTGTGTGTTATTACGAGTATATGGGGATGGTTCAACACCATCCATGTACCACAATGACAGATGGCAATGCAAACTTGCTCTAGGGTATCTTCCTTGTAGGTGTCCTACTTCTCCAGTACACAGATGTTTGCAGAATGTGTATGTGTGCCTAATATATGTGGTCCCTTTGCCAGAAACATGTGGATGTCTAGCCAATGTTTGGACAATAATTGATGGTTGTTCTTAGAATGCAGAGAATCAATCTGTCACACACCAGAACCCTGAGAAAACAGTTATGCTATAGTAATATCTGTTACTGTATTCATACCCTTACTTTGTATGATCAATATGTACACTCTGTCACTGAGGTTGAGCCTGTTTCCCCCCACTTCTAATGGCTACAACCTGCTGACCTGCTATATGGGGTTGCCAGGTATGGTAGCCATAGCTTTCAAGTGATGAGATACGAATGTCAACAAAACAGCAACCTAGCCAGAATACATCAGAGACAGTCATGGACAACTTTACAATATCTTCACTATTCCAATGTGATATTCACAGACTGAGAGGAGCTGAATGACAGTACATCATGTGATATGCCAGCTATATCCACCATTACTTACTGTCACTATGTCTAACACACAATCCAGTAGCGTTCACACAGGAGCAGACCATTGTAAGAGGGCGTGAGAGGGCCACAGCTGTGATCTAAGTCACAGCAGGCAGAGTTGAAAGGCATGCCTGTAGCTGTTGGATAGAAGACTATCAGCAACATGTCATTCCCAGAGATGTAATAGAGGCCTACTGTTGTAATCTCTATTCTCCATAACTGTATTCTCCCATCTGCATCCCATTATATGGGAACTTGTCTTACCTGCCTGATAAGAGGGCTATAATCCTTTTCTGCAGAACTTTTGAAGACAAATGCTTCCAAATTCTCAGTCTGTCTTGGTAAAGCAAGTTACAGACTTGTTTACCATAGGTAGCTACCAAACAAACACTGAAAAACTTTTTAAATCCACAGGAAATGCCAAATATTTGTAAAAGCAACAGTTTAATGAAACAAATAAACTGAAGTGCTTCTCCAAGCACTTTTCGTTCAAGTCATACAAGAACTTCATCATGATGAAGTTCTTGCATGACTTGAACGAAAAGTGCTTGGAGAAGCGCTTCAGTTTATTTGTTTCATTAAACGGTTGCTTTTACGAAAATTACCATAGGTAGCTGCTTGCCTTTTGTAGGTAATGCTCAAAAACAGGTGATTGCCTGTACACCAATCCATGACTCAGACTAGCTAATTCCATCCAGAACAGTTGGCTTGCACTTTCATTAGCCAATGGCATGACACAACAGCACAATATTTAAGGCCTTCATGTAGGCCTTGGCCCCTTTTCTAGTCTTTGAAGTGGACATTACTGAGGTGTGGAGACTAAAGTATTGCAGAGGGTATGTACAAATGCTGTCCACTGTTAGGATTTATGTAGTATGTCCACAGCTTTAAATGCTATGTTTGGGCATTTTCAAATGACTTTCTGATTATGTGTCAGTTCAGTGTTAAACAATGTGGATTGAGGCCAGTAAGGGGGAAGAGACATGTGAGTGTCACATGTCATACACATCAGAACATGCATGCTGCTGTAGTAGCTGCTGGTCTATCAGCTGTGTATGTTTGTAGGGGCAGACTGTGACACATGTCCCTGTTGCTTAACACTTGCCCTCCCACCCCTTTATGTATGAGTGTTGTGTGGATCCCTTGTTCTAGGGGTCGTGAGGTATGGTAGGTCCGTAGCAGGTAGCTGAACATACTGCTGCATATTTTGCAGGCTACAGCTGCTGCTTTTTTCCCAGGACTCATACTGGGGAGTGTGAACACATTGGAGGACAGCAAGCTGTATGTGTCGGTGAGGGAGCAGTGTCAGCTCTGTCATTATAGCAGAGGCAGGGTGAGGGTACCCATAACAGTCCAGGTGAGACATGTGCTTAAGGTACATATGTTATGTAACAGTGCCAATCGGAGAGTGGTAGGTGACATATAGATAGCCTATACATATTTGTGCACTGTGTCCCTACCTACAGGCCTTTGATGTGCTAACGTGGGTAGTAGTGAATGCTGTTTTGGTTAAAATTGCAGGACTCAGACATTATTTGTTGTATTCACAAGCATGTAATTGAAGTGCAACACACTGGATTCAAACCCAGAAATGTGGGTGGCAAAATGTAAAGCATGCTAGGAATTTAACAAACTGAGCTACTGAGTCAATACTGCAGTAGGTGTATTTGCAAGATATATGTGCATGCATACAGTCTGTCACACAAGAGTCACATTAGCATGTGCATTTGGATGGGTATGACATGTGACACTGAACTGTCTCTCATAATTTTCTAACCTCAATCTGCACTGACTTGTCAGTACTTTAGTGCACAGAAAAAAAGTTTTGTGGAAACCATGCCAAAAGGAGGTGGCACAACTGTGGACATTCTGCAATGGTCTGTGCAGTTGACAGCTATATCTGCTATCCCAGGCCTCATGTGCATCCATCATTATTTAATTGGCTGTGTACTGGTTTGGTGTCTACATCACTCGTTCAAGTACACTGTCAATTTTCCCATTATATGCACATGCAGTGTGTCATTGGCAATCAGGATATGTTTATGGAAACACCTGTACTACTTCATACATGAGTGGTCTAGTGAGATAATGCACTATGCTGTAGTAAACAAGGGCCTGGGATTGAGACTTGGGGTGATTATTTTGCAGATGTCCCTGACAGGGTCAGAAACACAGAAGGTGATAAGGCACTTTTACGCAGTTTTAAGTGGGTTTGCGCATGTATGAGCAGCATGCCGTGCTACTTAGCTCCACTTAAACCCGCACTAATTATAAAAAAAAAAAAAAAAAAAAAAAAAAAGGAAAAAGTAGTGATAGGAGTGTGGTGAAATGGGAGCAAGCAGGGGGGAAAAACATACTAAAAGGCAAATAGGGATGTGCAGGAAGGGTGTAGGGAAGGACCATAACTCTCCATTTCTTGTGCAGCAATAGCTGTGCAGGTTGTAGAGAATTTAGAATTTGGAGTCACACACTCCAAAGAGAAGGTGGAAGGCAATATAACTGTGTTGATTAATTAATTTAATAATTGATTGTGTCCAGTGGACATGGGTGCAAAATGGAGAGCTATGTATGGGGCAATGTTTTTTTTTTTTTGTGGGATAGCCCCCCTTGTTTTTAAGGTGAGAGTGGAGAGTTGGGGAAGGGATATAGGTACATGTGGGGAGGTAAGTTGGGTAGGAGAGGTTGCATTTGCAGACAGACAAGACAAACAAGATAGGGGTGGTGTGTGATGCATGAGGGAGCTAAACACCTTGGACGGGGTGGGTGTTGTGGAATCAGAGAGCTAGGTACCCCCAGACAGCAGCAGTGAGACTGAGCTCCCCACCCTTGGGCAGTCAACTCTGCTCCTTCACTGCCCTGAAGGTGGCTGTGGTGGAGGCTGGGTGCTGGGGCCACCTTGCCCCTTCAGGTTAGCAAGTCTTCCCTCAATCCATTGAAGTTGATTCTCATACCCATGATGCAGGATCCTGCAAACTATCACTGGTAGCTGTTCCTGGGTGACAACCCCCTCCATCCCTGCTCCCAGGGGGATGGGTCATTTTCCCTGTGGCATTTCCACCCATAGGTAGTGCAGGGCTAACGGAAGGAGTACCACCGGCTTGGGTCCCAGATGTGCTGGGACCTAGTGCCATGGCCGGCTGAGGTAGGGTAGGCAGATCACCAAGAACCAACCTACCCAGTCGAGCTATGGTGTGGAGGTATTTCAAAGGGTATAGGTTAGTAATGTACATAACATTTAGTTAGTTATAACAGCATTGCAGAATGTTGCAAATAATCCAGTAACATAACATTGCATAGTATATGGAATACAACAATAAGTCAGTATAGTAACTGCATGCCAGTATCAGTTACGGCATAAGGTCAAAACATAGGTAACTCAACAAGGTATGTTAATATGCAACCATTGTAATACATAACAATAATAAAAAACAAGGCCCAACAGAATGTTTTGAGAAGAACATATGTTAATAGTAAACCATAACCACTGTATGACAATAATAAATTATGATGCAGATAAGGGGGTGAGGGAGAAAGAAATACAGTCCATTAATACCAGTATAGGCTATATTTGTTTGCAAAAGTACTCTTATATACTCTACAGGTTTGCACTTCCTTTATGTATACATGTGCCCTATAGCTTCTGTAGCACATACATACCTCTCAAGCTATCCGCATGGGACAGTATGGGCCAAGCTGTAACACCTACAGGTACACAACTACAGAGGGCTATTACATGTCAGGGGATAGATATGACTACCAAGGTGTACTGTGGACTGATGTAGTGTGACTATGCAATTAACATAAATCATGTCCATGATAGATCTGTGATAGAGGGATTAGGCAACAGTGATCACAGTCCATGACAGTGTGACACTTGAGAGACATGTATCGTGCAGAGTGCAAAGAGTTTACAACTATCATGTTGCCCTTGTCAGTCATGGGATTAGACTATCAGCAGACATTCACAGACACACCAGGCATACAGCCATACCAAGATTACACATTTTATTTATTGTATTAACTTGTATTAGTATTGTACTTGTTGCCTTTATTTTCAGAAGTCTTTTCACATTGCTGAGCAATGCTGTTAACACTCTGTTACATCTGAACACACACACATTATTAACACATTCTAAGGGCTACTGCAGCCATTTATTTACCTGCAATTCCTGATGGGAGAACATCTGTTAACAATACATAAGTGATTCAATAATATTTACTAGTACTTGTCACTGGACTCAAACCCTGGTCTGTGTGTGACAAAATGTACATCAGACCTAGCATTTATCAAACTGAGCTACTGAGTCACTGCTTCATATTGATTGACTGATATTTGCCTAGAGCTCACCTGCTAATAAAATATGACATGGTAATACAAGTTGATTGTTATAAAAGACTGTACTAACAGTTGAACACACATGCATGAGATTCATGCATGACAGAGAGTTTAGGCAAACTGTACATGAATACATAGAATGCAGGTGTACACCATATACCCCTAGTGGGTGGAATATCTGTGATGTGTAGAAACCATATCGAAGTACTGGGTTGGCTACCTGACCCATATACAGCTGCAGGTGGTATATTTGCAGTCTACAGCTATTAAAGTTTCATACTTGCCTGCAGCAGTATACATCAGAACAGCAATGCATATAGCTGAAATGCAATGGTTAACATACAACGATCCTGATATACACAATGTACCTTGGCCATTCCTATTATTGCCTCAGATCTTAGTGTAGAACAAATTTCATAATGCATTATATCTTTTAGTAGAGATTCAAATCTACAGTTTAGCAGAACAATCTTTATTAGCTAGCCTTCAGTCACTTAGTGGTATTCTTTGGGATTTTAGTCCACAGCAAGTGTAATACTCGATTTCATGAACAACAGCCCAAAACACACACATATTGCAAAACATATCTATTAGGGGTGACTTCATGCAGTGAGTGGTATATTTTTCAAGTCTTTATTGCAGAACAGTTCATATAATGCAAGTGTTGTAATACAGCTTCAGTTCCACAATTAATGCAGTAGAAACTTTATTTCTTTAACATTCTCAGGTTTCATGTTTCATCTTTATTGAACTATACGTCATATTACTCAATTCACTGAAACCTCAAAATGTGGAAATACAGATAACTGAATTGTTTTCTTTGGCCAAAACCGTTCCACCCAGTGACGAAAATAAAACATACTTTCCACTACACCACTCGCTACATACTACCCACTCAAACAAAATAAATAAACCACATACATACACTAACCAAAACCCTACTTATGACCCTACAATAAACCTTACATACATTATTATCTATGCACTTACCTTAACCCGCAGCCTAACCCTAAGGTCCATAACTATCGCACACTTACCTTAATAAGCTATACCCAAATAAAATAAATAATTCACACACATACACTTAACAAAACCCTACTTCTAACCCTTGCATACATTACTATCTATGCACTTACCTTAACTCGCACCCTAACCCTAAGGTCCGTAACTATCTCACACTTACCTTACGGTGCTATACCGCAGAAGGGCCAACTATACCGATTCGAGATTTTGAATTACGTGGTTTTGGGCATTTGGTGTACTCGCAGTGTGTGCAATAGGTGTCGATCATGCCATATTCGACAACCTAAGCATCCACGCTTACAATATAGACCAGGTGAATCCATGCTAACATCGCAGGTTCAACAGTATTAAAAAAAGAGC
>NC_056735.1:1801991334-1801998834 GCF_019279795.1 Protopterus annectens
TAAGTGGTACAGTGTGAAATATTTTCTGCTTAAAATCCTCAGCTTTGGCTGGCTAAGAACTTGCTGTATTCAACTGGACGTATAAGAGAATTTAAGTACCTTTATCTGCACCTTTATTTTCAAAAAAATACAGTATTTAAATTGATTTTAACTGTGTTGCAGGAATATTAACTGAACTGGAAGTTTTAACTCTGCTCTTCAGTTAGT
Organism: Protopterus annectens; assembly: GCF_019279795.1. Lineage (NCBI taxonomy): Eukaryota > Metazoa > Chordata > Ceratodontiformes > Protopteridae > Protopterus > Protopterus annectens. The sequence continues at coordinate 1,801,991,542 of NC_056735.1, forward strand.
CCCACCCACCTCCCTGTTTTTGTTTTGGTGTTAATCTTAGTGGCCTTGAAACTGCCTGCCCCTCTTGTAAATTTGTGTTTGGATACTCCTTCTGGGCCCATCTCATTTGCTCACTCAACTGAGTGCAGTGAGATCATATTCTGATTTCAGGCACTCCTACTGTGTCCAAAGAGAGCATCTGGGAAACAGAAAAAAAACAAATTTAAGCTTGTTTCCTGCCTTTCCTGTTAAGTGGTATAGTCTATTTGTAGGCTTCTGAGCCCCCAAGCCCTTCTGTGTTGGAGGGAAGCCTTCTAGCTTAGTTTTTTTTTCTTATAACTAGCCAGTTTTCTAGTTTCAGCACTCAAATCTGTTTCTTTGATCTCAGCACTTGTTCAGAAAAAAAAAAAAAATTAATCTGCTTTTACTGTACTTGTGTTTCTTCCTACTTTATTTTACTTTTGCATCATCTTAAAAGTACTCAATTGTATTTATTACTGCTTGGTGTAACTCATTCTAAGCCTTTTGGTTTAAACACTTGGGCTTCGGACCAGTTGTTTTGCACTAAGAGGGTTTGTGGTCTGCACTGTAGTGGCAGAACAGGTAGCTTACATCCTTCTAGGTTGGGAACTGCTGATTGAGGGCTCAGTGTCTGTTATCCTAAAAGTGTATTAATTCTGGTTTAAGCACTTGGGCTTTCAGGCCAGTTATTTTACATTAAGAGGGTTCGTGGTCTGCACTCTTGTGGGAGGAGAGGCTGGACTCTGCCCTTCTGAGCTGGGAATTTCTGGTTAAAGGCTTATAGTGCATGCATATCTGAACTGCTTCTTACTGAAGTTGGTGCGCCTTGTTTGCTGTGGCATAGACTGGATTCGGGCCTGCTGGATCTAGCTTTGTTTGTGTAACTTGAGCACTAAACCAGGCATTCTCTAAAGTATTCAATTGTATTTATTACTGCTTGGTAGTAACTTGATTAAAGTGTAGCTATCATTCTAAGTCTTTTGGATTAAGCACTTGGGCTTCAGACCAGTTGTTTTACATTAGGAAGGTTTGTGGCATGCACTGTGGTGGCAGGACAGGTAGCTTTCATCCTTCTAAGTTGGGAACTGCTGATTGAGAGCCCAGTTTCTGTTATTCTTAAAGTGTATTAGTTCTGGTTTAAGCACTTGGGCTTCAGGCCAGTTATTTTACATTAAGAAGGTTCGTGGTCTGCACTCTTGTGGGAGAAGAGGCTGGACTCTGCCCTTCTGAGCTGGGAATTTCTGGTTAAAGGTTTATAGTGCCTGAATATTTGAACTGTATCTTATTGAAATTGGCACACCTTGTTTGCTGTAGCATAGACTAGATCCAGGCCTGCTGAATCTAGCTTTGTTTATATGCTTGTTGTTTGTTTGCTTGTTATTGCCGTGGAACGCTAATTCCGCCTAATACGGCTTCTCAGCACTTCTGTGGATCACTAGTGATATCTGCATTGCTTACTGTACTTATTTCCTTGTTTCACTTGAAAGAAAGTTACTGTTTGTCATTTTTGCATTTAAGTTACCTGTAACACATTGCACTTAAGTTACCTGGCACTTGCTCACTAAAGCAATTATATAAGTCAGCACTAAAAATTAAAAGCACTACACCCTCACTCCCCACTGGCCCTTGTTTTCAATTATTAAGGAATTCCCAATATTATTCTAGCATGTCCAAAGTTCAGTTGTCAATCTCCTCTCCGGTCCAGCTGGTGAATCTGGAAATCTTGAGGCAATGTTACAACTGCCTCATGTACACAGACAACCCTCTCCTCCTCCCAACAAATTCCAACACATGTGAGAGATGCAACCATATAGCCAAACTGCAGGCTAAGCTCTCTCAACTCAGTACTGGCATAAACAGTCAGGAGGAGAAGGAAACCACACTCACGACAATTCCAGTCTCACATAGACCTACCACGACAGCAAATCAAACACATAATCACACAAAAACATACTCGGAGGCTCTAAATAAAGTTCTGCCTAAGCAGCAGAGACCTCCAAAGCAGACACCCAAGCAACCGCTACCCCAAAACAAAACACGTGCAGCACATATCTCACAGAGCCAGTGTGCCAAACAGTCACAGCCCTTAAGACTAAACAACACACCTGATACACTTGTAATAGGTGACTCTACCATCAGGCACACTGACTTCCCGCTCACCAGGCTGAACAAGGAGAGGGTCACGGTGAGCAGCCTGTCGGGTGCTAGGATCCGCCACATAACACAAGCACTCAGGTCACTCCAAGGTAAGTACAAATATGACTCAGTCATTGTCCATGCTGGTGTGAATGACCTGAGACGTACCTCCCTGGACTACATGAAAAGAGACATAAAGGAGCTCTCTGAGAATGTAGCCCAGGCCAGTATGACCCTGACCTTGAGTAGCATCTTACCCTCACCAAGAATGATGCCACAATATGAAGACAAGATAATCAATTTCAACAATTGGCTTAAGTACTGGTGTCATTCAAAGGGGATCCAATGCCTGTCAGCTTGGGATGATATGCTCGACAAGCCACGATGCTTCGCTAGGGATGGCTTGCACCTGTCACCCCTGGGCTTTCGGATATTGGTAAAGGCTCTTGCTACCCCCATAGTGCCTTTTTTAGGCAAGGCTCAAAAGACAAACCCACCTCCATAGGTATCACAAGGGATAAGAAACTAAGAGTAATGCTACTCAACGCCAGAAGTCTAAACCTCAAGATGCACTCGAAACTCTCCTTAGCATGGAGAACATCGATATCTGTGCAGTAACAGAAACCTGGTTCAGGGCTCCCGGGAGCACCCCAGCACTACCAGGTTATACCTCATACCATGCTTTTCGGCACCAAAACTTGGACTGAACCACAAAAGGAGGGGGAGTATCGATATTCATCAAAGATACCCACACCTCCAGGTTGGTGGCAAAGCACGAAGCATCAGAGACTATCCATGTGCAACTAACAGTGGGTAAAACTGCCTTCCAGTTTATAGCCTGCTAGAGACCACCCTCCCAAACCCAGGAACCCCACTCGGCCTTCCTGAGAACACTGGAAAATATGAAGGGCTCTCCAAACACCATTATATTGGGCGACTTCAACCACCCAAACATAGACTGGGAGCATTACTCTAGCTCCAACACCCTAGCCCAAAGGTTCCTAGAATTAATAAACTCAAATGCTATGGAACAACTTGTTACCACTCCCACAAGAGGGGAAAACATACTGGATCTGATCATCACCAACATGGGGACTCTATGCTCCAGACCAGAAGTGTATCCCTCACTGGTAAGATCAGACCATAAACTAATCTCACTGGATATTCACATCCCGACCCCATCCCCTGCCCAGAAAACCACAGTGAAAAACTTCTCTAAAGCAAATTTCACACTCCTCAAAACCGAGGTGGAATCCTTCAAAGCCCCCGGGCCTGTGGAAAATACGGCCCAGACCGCAGAATCCTTTATAAACGCATTCTATGAACACCTTCAGGAATGCATGGATCATGCGATCCCAAATAAAACCAAGACCCAATCCTCCAAAGGCAGACGTCCTGTGTGGTGGACCCCAGCCATAAACAAACTATACAATTGAAGGAGGAAGCTACTAAATGATAGAGCAAAATCCCAAAAAGGGAAGGCATCACTGATCAGTATTAGCAAAAAACTATGGGCACTCATAAAATTGTCTAAGGCCAGCTTCGAGAGAAAAATTGCACAGGACACTAAGGATAATCACAAGGCTTTCTTTAGTTATGTTAGGAACCTGGGTGGTGATTCCCAGATATGCTCAGAATTAGTCCAAAATGATAAAAAATACACTGAACTCACAGACATTGCCAACATCCTAGCTGACAGGTTCAGCGCAAACTTCCCCCCCCCCCCCTCCCCACCAAAAGGGCAAATATCTATCCCAGCAGAGTGCTGCCCCTGACATCTCAGATGCTCAGGTAAGAGCCGCCCTCTCCAAAGCAAAAAACACAGCATCAATGGGACCAGACGGTGTCCCAGGCTGCGTCCTACATGAACTCCAAGAAGAGCTAAACCTAAACATAAAACTACTGTTCAATCTCAGCCTTACTACAGGATATGTGCCCAAAGAGTGGCGTACAGCAACAGTGGTCCCTCTCCATAAAGGTGGTGCCTCAACGGATCCTGGAAACTATTGCCCCATAAGCCTGACTAGCTTGGTCTGCAAAGCTATGGAAAGGATCATCATGGACCTCATAAATAAAGATATTGGGGACCTACAAACACTGGATCCTACCCAGTTCGGCTTTGTTAATCACAGATCCTACCTCTTAAACCTGGTTGATTTCTTTGAAACAGTCACCAAGGCCATTGACGAGGGGAAGGTGGTCCACACAGCCTACCTGGACCTCGCAAAAGCCTTCGATACAATACCCCACTTGGGCATTATAGATAAGCTCACCAGCTTAAATATAAACCCCTATGTCACTAGATGGATTGCAAACTGGCTCAAGGACAGAACCCACATGGTTAGAATTGCTGGAGCCATGTCAGACTCCAAACCAGTTACAAGGCTCAGTCCTGGGACCTCTCTTGTTCGGTATATATTTCTCGGAGGTACAGGCCAACACGGAAGGACTGTGGCTGACCAAGTTCGCAGATGACTGCAAACTGGGCGCCATAATCGACTCTCCAGCTGACACAAGCATCCTCCAAAAGGGCCTCATAGAAATATACAACTGGTGCCAGAGCCATGGCCTCAAGCTAAATGCCAAAAAGTTTATAGTCATCCCCTTTGGCAAAAACAAAGTGCCCACAAGTTATCACATAGGTGGTAATCCATTAAGTACAGAAGAAGTAATTAGGGACCTGGGGACCCAAGTTGATAGCAATCTCTCATTTGACAACCACGTGGCCAAAGTGGTTAGAAAAACATTTTATATAGCCCACCTAATCATGAAGAGATTCACATCTAGATCAGGGGAGGTCATCGTGCCTCTTTACTCATCCCTCATCAGGCCCATAATTGAGTACAATGCCCCTTTTGGGATGTACCTTACCAGACACCTGCAGCAACTGGAAAGACCCCAAAAGTACCTCACCAAGAGGATCAAAGGGCTCAAACAGATGCCATATGCTGCCCGGTTAAAGAAACTCCAGCTCTACTCAATGGCATACCGCCTGTTCAGAGGCGATCTGTGCCTGACGTATAAAGCCATGTCCAACCCAGAATTAATGGAGATGCTGCACCTCAGAAAATCCAAATCCCATCGAGCTAAGAGCTCGAGAGACTTGAACCTCAGCACTGAAATAAATAGGACATGTTGGAGGGACAGATTCATAACCCAGAGGCTCCCTTCACTCTGGAATAAAATCCCAGTCCAGGTTAGGCAGAGTTCCTCATTGACTCTCTTCAAGAGGAATCTTGATTAGTGGATGGGAGATCGTAGGTTTACCCCGGGTATCACTTCTGTGTCACTGTTAGACAGAGGCACAGTATACTAATCTCGAAAAAAGGGCATAGCAAAATAAATTTAAAATGGGTGGCGAAAGCCAAACACATTCTGGCTAGGCTTATAAATGCTCTAGGGCAGATAGCCTAGTATGAACCTATGAACCTATAAAATGACAGTCTGATCTTGGAGTTAGAATATATCTATACATCTATATATATGTGTGTATATATATATATATATATATATATATATATATATATATATATATATATATATAGTCATGAGGTTGTGAGGAATTCATTCACCCACATAAAAGGGTGAAGGGTGCTTGCCTTCTAGCAAAAGGCACTTAAAAGTGTTGTGCTGTATGACTGGTTTACTACTGGTAATGAGGTGTTGTTACTGTATTTATGAGGGAATTTGATGGATGTGTGACCTTTGATTATCATATTTTGCCATAAGTATACTTAAGGTATATGTAGTTCAGTGAAATGTCTTAGAATCATATTTTATATACTCTACATAGAAGAAAGTCCTGTGGATGTCTAACATGGAGTAACAGGAAAACTAAATTTCAGTCAGTTTACAGCAGTTTAAATTGAACGGTTTAAGGAGCACTAATGTGTCCCCATTAATAGACTTTGGCTTGAAACAGAACTGTGAGATTTCAAGTCCTGAATTTTGAATTGTTAGTTACTTAAAACTGCATTTATCTGCTTATCATTTAAAGTAGGTTTGGGAAAGTGAACTTATAACATTGTATTGACTGTAAATAAATTTAAATTAAATTGAAGAAAATGTCTGCAGTGTGTTGGTAGCAGTGGGCACAATATCATCAATAGACATGCAGTGGATATAAAATGTTTACATACCCTTGTTAAAATGTCAGGTTTTTGTGATATAAAGAAATGAGACCACAATAAATCATTTCAAAACTTTTCCCACCTTTAATGTGACCTATAACCTGTACAATTTAATTGAAAAACAAACAAATCTGTTAGGGGAAAAAATATAAAAAAAAAAAAAACGTACAATAATATGGTTGCATAAGTGTGCATACCCTTAAACTAATACTTTGTTGAATTAAATTGTGTCACTGCACCCTTTCATTCCACCATTAAATAAAGGGCTGGCAACAGCCACAAAAATGCAAACTAGATATCCTGGTCAAGTAACCCATTTTATTAAGAATAGAACTAGGTGTTCTATGCTGTATGAGTGTGATTGTGTCATAAAATCTGTTTTGATATGATGAAATGCTGTTTATTGCATTAGAAATTCTACACACACACACACACTTATATATATATATATATATATATATATATACATATATATATATATATATATATATATATATATATATATATATATATATATATATATATATATATATATATATATATATATATATATATATATATATGTATATAGGTTCTATGGTCGCACATCGAACAAAAACTTCATCGAACAGCTATTCCTTGAACAGTAATACCAGAACAGTACTTTCCTCAAAAAGTGAAATCATCATAAAAAAAATCATTGCAAGGTAATAGTTGGCCAAAAACAAGGAGCTGCAGCACCCACACTACCTAATTATATATCAACTCTGATATTGCACTAGAGGGGAGAAAAGGGCAACTTTTAAAAGGTTTTGTTTAGTTTACCTTATACAGTGTGGTAGTTCTTTGTTGTTGGCCAACTATTTCCTTTTAATGGATTTTTTTCAATGAAAACAGTGTTCACAGATTACTGTTCGAGGAATAACCGTTCAATGGAGTTTTTGTTTGACGTGTGAACAGACCCATTTATAATATATATCTTTATATGTGTATAACATCAGCATTGAAATTAAAAAACTATTTGTTAACATTTTAAACTGAGATAGGA
>NC_056735.1:1802003834-1802058834 GCF_019279795.1 Protopterus annectens
CAGTCGGACACTCCCGGTCAACAAATTTAAATAAATAAATAAAATAAATAAATAAACTACTTATCTATCCTCTTAACAGAAACTAGACAATATAAAACCAAACTAAGTAGGGGCTGTGTCCCCCAAACTCCCTAACTATATATACTAACTTCAGGTTGCACTATAGTGGGGATGAGGGCATATACCCTTTTCTTGCCACACAGTACTCTACACACTGCTACATCAAGTCTATAGCTTGCAATTCAGTGAAGTGAATTTTCAGTAATTTGAACTATATGTGATTTGGTCTTAGTGAAATGAATGTCAGTGAAATGGGATTTCGATGAAGTGAAGTAGACCTATATAAATATACACACACACACATATAATATATATATACATATATATATATATATATATATATATATATATATATATATATATATATATATATATCAGTATATAGATCAAGATCTATATAGGGAGAGAGACAGACAGAGAGACAGAAAGAGAGGTAATACTATATTGATATCTCTATTTATATATATATATATATATATATATATATATATATATATATATATATGTTTATAGGTTTACAATCATATCATCGCACCAACATTGTGTGAGTGTTCAGATTTCCCAATTAAAATATTGGAAATCATAAGAATGAGCAAACAAAATGTAGATAGCAGCATTTTGGTAAAGTCAACATCTCAGAAATATTGCCTTTGCCAAAAATATTACATTTCCAGTCAACAGTAACAAAATACTTTTGCAGGGGGCCCCCCATGTGACGGGCTACACCCCCACACCCCCTGCTACTTATAAATACAAACTCCGAGATTGCACTAGAGTGAAGGAAAGGGTCTATTTCCAATCCTCACTATAGTGCTATCTACATTAAAAAATTTGAAATGCACAACAGCAAATGCACACTAGCATTCGCTGTTGTGCATTTCAACATTTTTTTCATTATTTAAAAATTGTCGATTTGGACAATCGGCCATACAGAATTCGAACGAAGTCCGATCTCTCTTTTGATAGTAAACCATAACAAAAAAAAAAAAAAAATATATATATATATATATATATATATCTTGCACACTGCATGGTATTTCCACTGAGACAATGCCTAACAGATAAGGAAAGCAAGTTAATAAGGCATTATGATGGGAAATGCATATGCTATCTGGTGCAGGAATACAGCTAATGTATGGGAAAATATACAACAAGCAAGGAAATAAGAACTGCTGCCTTAAAAGTATGATAGCTGAATTCCACTTATCAGAAGTCATCTATAGAGATGCACCTTTTAGGGCTAGGATATATTCAGTGTGGTAGAAGCTTTTGGAAGAGTCTAGAAGAGTCTGGAGCATACTGGTGAAAGGAGAGACAAACTAAGACTGTAGCAGTCAGTTCTGACTTGGGAGACTCTTCTGGGAATACATAATGACCAGTAGAAGTCTTGGTAACTGGGAGTTTGAACTATGTAACTGGAAGTTTGCCATCCATTATCAGCACTAATAATTTACTATGAGAAGTAACTTCAGTGGTTGTATTAATAAGAGAGAAGATTTAAAATGTTGTTTTTTTTCATGACAGGGATTTAAGGAAAAAAATGTACTTTTTTGGACTGAAGTGAGCATGAGTTGTGAGTTACTAAGCCATATTTCAGTGGGTGTTAAAGCTTCCTGAATAAGTTTTTGTAGATGTGCCAGTTTGTCTGATGTGCATATGAGTGTGGAGTCATCTATGTATTGTATTAAGGATGTCTGTTGTGTAGATGTGTTGAGGGTGTTGGTACCAATATTAAAGATGATTGGACCAAAGATAGAACCTTGGGGTGCACCACTGGTAACTGGAAGGTATGAAGAGAGGGTGAAGTGTCATTTTACTGATGATACCTACTATACAAGTAGCTTTTGAAACATAGAGGAAGGGCTGAGATAGATGTAGTGAGGACATTTGAAGTACAAGTTTCCTGTGACAAACTGTATTGAAGGATTTAGACAAGCTAGAAATAAGGAGGAGACTATTTTGCTATTTTGTCTACCTTTATTGAAAGTATCTCTAAAGGTTAAAGGTGCAGTGTTAGTACTCTGGGAGGGATGGAATCCATGATGTATGGGGGATAGGAGTTCTCCCTGCAGAAGAAAGATTAGCAATTGTTTTTGAATACATTTTTCAAGTATGTATATTTTCATAGGATCATAGGAAGTTACTAGGCTATTGGCCGTAAGGCCCTTACAAGCCTAGCCAAGACTTTAGCCCATGTTATGACAAGCCAGCACCCGATGCCCCTGTCCAGCAGGGACATAGGTAGAATCTCAGGGGTGTACTTTATGTTCCCCATCCAGTTATCCAGGTTGTGCTTAGGGAGTCTATTCCACAGACGTTCGAGTCTCTGTGGCACAAATCTGTCCTGCCAACAAGTCCTATTGATGTCACAAACCACACAAGAGTGCAGGTTACTCAAGTGGAGCTTGACTTGTTGGTATGTAGCAATGAATACAACAGACATGGAAAAAAGCCAATAAATGGTAACATGAAAAAACACAAAGGCACCTGAGTGGATCACACCATAAGCTCCATACCTCTCACAAAAACTGTACCAGTCACTTGTAAAACCAAAAGTAGTTTTATTTCCAAAAAACAGTTAAGTGCTTTCATCTTAGTTATAAAATAGACTTCTTCAGAACTAAAAAGCATTCACTGATCAAGCAATTTATAGTGTGAGGAACATTAATTAACTGCCAACATTTTTTTCTCTCACTTAAGGTCATAGTAACATATAAGAACATCTAACAGTATGACTACATATAAGATGTCGTACAACATAAATAATACTTTAACTATTCAGTAGCCCTAACTCATATGGCAATAGTTAAAAAAAATATAAAATGTTGCAAGATAAGGTATAATATATATCATGTTAAAATATGTGAAACATGTTATTGTTCAAGAGCTCTCCTTTTAAGAACTGGGGTCAGGGAGAGGTACTCATTTATACCTGGTGGTGTGTCGGACTGCAGCTTTATAATGCAATACAGTTCCCTTAGCTCAGGAGACAATTCCCACCAACCACCTCTAGGATGTGTTGGTACTTGTTCCAAAATAGCAAACTTAAACCATGTAAATCCATGACACTGAAGTGAGTGTTTATAAAGGGAATTATTGATGTTCTCCTTTAAAATTGCATAAAGGTATTCATAAATCCTAGTTTTGAACTTCCTTTCTGTTTTCCCTATATAGTAATCACCACAGGTCTGGCAAATTGAAATATATATCACACCTTTGGTGTTACAACTACTCTTGGCTGAGTTTATTTTATAACCAACTTCCCTTAAAACAATGTTATTAAGTTTAAGAATATAATGACATTGCCTACAGGCACCACATTTTGTCATACATGTATTAGAAAGGGGTGCTAAATAAATAGGTTGTTCAAAAAATAGCTTCAAATTACTCTCAGTTTTATAAACAAACGGTTCATACCCCAAAATATTTAATATACTGGGGTTACCTTTAAATATTGTCCAATTTCTGGAAATAATTTTCCTAACCTCTGCTGCACCTTCACCATATGGAATAACCAAACTATCACTGTGTTGACTATTGGATTTGTCCTTTATAACAGTGTCTGTCAAGTTGCTTTCACCTAGTAATGGCTTAAGTTTGATATGCCAACTTGCCATCACTTCAGATTTGATATATTCCAAAAGGTTAATAGGGTAACAAACATGTCTGTGATAATATCAAACACACACTTCAATGTCATGCCCCTGGATTCTGCAAGCCTTGCACAGCATGCAGGATTAGTACAGGAGTTCTAGCTTGCAATATGTCCACCGTGCAATCCAGGAATAGCTTGCAGGGGCGTGTACATGCACTCCTGCACTAGTCCTGCATGGACTCAGCCCCTGTATGCAAATTACCCCATTTGCAGGAGAAATACATGCAAATGAGGTGAATTTGTGATCCAGGTAGCTAAAAACTGGCCATGCAGGACTAGTGTAATCTGCAGAAATGTACTTGATTAGTAACCGTGAACATTTCTGCAAATTCCAAAACGGAGCCGTGACAGCTCCAAATAAAGTGTGCATATCATTCAGGAAGCATGCCAGTGGCCAAATATAAGGCCATTGGCATTGAAAACAGCTTAAAAAATAAAAAAAATAAACTTTTATTTTTTTTTAGCCAATCTCAGCTGTTTAAGCATAGCGCAGCTGCACGCAAACAGCATTGTGGCGGGGGGGGGGGGTGGGATAAGAAAAGAAACCTAAAATAAGCATTCTGACTAAAATCACTATTCTTCCATTAAAGTCAATGGCAAGCAGAAGTCAACATGGCCAGTGAGTAGTGGTTGCTAAGGTGGGAGGCTCAGTGTGAGACATGTAACTATGCATTAGCAGACAATCCTATGCAAATGAGGGGAATGATAGTGAATCCCAGATTTCCCCAGCATGCTAGTCAGCTCCCAACAGTGTAAGAGCAGGAAGAGCTTGGTGCAATTCTAGGAGTTAGCTGACATCATAGGGGGGTGTCAGGCATACTGTAAGTGGATTGGAGCCCTGTGGCTCAGGTTTGTTCCTCGCTAAGCACAGCTAGGCAAGGGTGTGTGTCTGAGTCTGCCTAGCACTCTTTACATTGCGTAAGTGGGTGTGCACACCACACACCAGATTTGAAAGGAAAAAAAAGATAAACCAGGAAATAGCATCTCTGTGCACATTTGAGCACTGTGTTTGTGTGGCGCACCCCTGGGCTTAAAAAGGAAGGCAATGGGAAGGGAAAACAGTAGTAGGAAGTTAATAAAGGAGAACTAGCATAGCTGGCAGGTGAAATGAATCAGAATCATCCAGTTACACAGGCAGCAGACCAGCCCAGCCCAGAACACTGCTATAAACTATGCAAACACCTTCCACTCTGGTTTTTCCCATACTCTACACCACTGGTGTATACAAGCAGGAAAGTTTTAACAGACAAAACAACAAAATGATAGGGGCTGCAATAGCTATCATACAACAACTTGTGGAAGAGGCTGAGTGTGGTAAGGATGTGAATGGTGTTGACCAACCCACAGTGAGGAGACTGAGAAGAGTGTACAGACCCAGGGTAATCTACCAGGGGCTACATGAGCTAGAGATATTGGAGCACTATATGGTGGGCAGGGAACTCTTACAGCAAATCATTGAGCTGTGCTGGCTATGCCTGACACACAGAACTAACAGAGGGTAACCCATTCCAGTGGATACCAAGGTATGGGTAGGCCTAAGAATACTAGCTACAGGTACCTTACAAAGGCCAACTGGGGATATGACGGGGATCTCACAGGCATCAGCATCCAGGGTACTCCACCAGTTCCTGGATGCCATATCAGCACATGCCGGTGAGCACGTATATTTCCCCAACACCCGTGGGCATTGGCCAGCAATATGCAACTGTTCCGCCAAATAGCAGAATATCCTGAGGTAGTGGGTGCTATAGACTGCACACACATATGTATCAAAGTACCACCCGGTGAGTGGGGTAGGGTCTACATCAACCATAAGGGCTTCCCCTCCATCAACTGCCAGGTCATGTGCGATGCCCAGGGCATAATAATGAATGTGTGTGCTGTCTGCCTTGGAAGCTATCACGATTCCCACATCTGACATCTGATGCTTCTGTACCAGAGATTTGCCAGTGGGGACATTCCTCACGGTCACCTAGTGGGGGATGCTGGTTACGCACTAGAGCCCTGGCTGATGACACCCATCAGAAATGCACACACACCTGAACAAGAACTCCATAATGAGGCACACGCACAGACACAAATTATAATAGAGCATGTGTTTGGGATGCTCAAGTCATGGTTCTGGTGCCAGGACACATCCGGTGGAGCCTTGCAGTACTCAACAACTACATGTACCTAAATTGTCATTGTATGTGCCATGCTACACAATATGATCCTACAGAAACAGCTGTAGCAGGAACAGCATGGGACAGGGACACACAGCCCACCACCATTGCCAGGCCTGCACAGGCACAGAGTGACTTGGAGGAGGAACAACCTGAGCCTGCCCCAGTAGGCAGAAGGATACATGCCCAGTATGCCCTGGCCTTTGTAAAGAGGCTTCACATAGCACATACACTGACACAGGAGGGACCCAAGGAATAACACCTCTCTCTGATTCTCACATGCAGTAAAATTGATGCCAAACATGGCACTACCTGTGCTCAGCCATGTGTAGGGAGTGTACTATTTGCATCCGACATAGACAGCCCTGCAGCACCATACTCAATACTGGGACACCCACAAGGTAATTGACTCACACATGCCAGTCAGGGGGGTTCACATGCCCAACAACAGTCACAGCCTGCAGGACAGGTGTAGACAAACACAAGCAAAGGCTGTGCTATGGCCTATGAATGATGCTTATGGGTAACCTCCCCCAGGCCTCCACAGACAGACTATAGCAGGTCAGGCAGTTGGATCTTAGTTCTGAAGGGTAGGAAGTCAGAAACTAATATGTAGGTCAATCAACGCTAAGACCTGTATTACACTGATATGCCTCTAGTCAGCATGATAGGTTAGAATACAGAATAAAATGGAGTACTTGACATACTGGTACAGTCATCACAAATGTGTGGAAGTGTCAGGTGTGCCCCCCCATCCTACGTAGAAATGTAATAACAGTCAGGTGTGCCCCCCCAATCCTGTGTAGAAATGTATTAACAGTCAGGCGTGGCCCCTATCCTGTGTAGAAATGTAGTAACAGTCAAGTGTGCCCCCCCCAATCCTGTGTAGAAATGTGGAAACAGTCAGGTCTGCTTTCCCAATCCTGTGTAGAAATGTAGAAACAGTCAGGTGTTCCCCCATTCCTGTGTAGAAATGTAGAAATATGTGTGCCCCCCAATTCTGTGTAGGAATGTAGAAACAGTCAGATGTGCACCCCCCAACCCTACATATGTATGTAGCAACAGTCTAGTGTGCCCCCTAATCTGATGTACACACACCGTAACAGTCAGGTGTGCTCCCACACAACCCTATATAGAAATGTAGGAACATGTATGTGTAGATATAATACCAGTGGAGCACAGATGCACAGAGGTGGCCAAGGTAGCAGAATAGGTTGTAGAATCTGCACAATGTGCAGGTATGTGTGCGTTAGGATGGTGTGTGTTTCATATTGTGTGAGAGTGGTCATTATGTATGCATGTTAAGGTAAGATCTGGTGGCCATTGCCCACTACCACTGATGACAGGGACAAGTCCTCACAACTGCAGTGCCAAACACAATACCTACCAGTATAACACAAGCTAGCAGTAAGCCATTGCAAATGTATGGTGGTAATATGTGTCACCATCTGAAAGACTGACATGGCATGGCTGTTGAGCTAGATATACAAGCAGTGCACATGGGAAAGTAGCCCAGACATACAGTATATATTGTGTCACTGTAAAATGAACACATCCTTGGAATAGGGCAAATAGGTATGCATCACATTATCTGGTCTTGTAGTAGGGGATACCAGTGTTGTCTGCCCAAACACTAGCAGATCACAAAGGAGGTAGGACTGATGTATTGGGAAACAACTGATGTACCTGCACATGCAAGCATAACTAGAATGACCAATACATATCTGTGTATCAGATCCAAGTAGTGTCCATAGCACACATGCACCAAGTTCACACAAACACCACCCACAGGTACCTCTCTGGTTGTACCCCTGCTGTGGGGAATGGGTACAATATGACCTTAGCTGTATATGGCAATAGTGAAAGAATGCAGCATGCAGTGCGGGTGTCCTATGCAGGTGTGTCACCAGCTGTAGGTAGCACCCTGCCAGCATCCACACCACCGATCAAGGCTGATAGAAGGTAGTGGCATTAACACCTAGCACACCTACCCTGTCACCCCAGGGGAATATACTGTATGGTGATCTGAGACTGTAAGACAAACAGAATGCAACGGCCTGCCACATCTGGCCTGCATCAACAGTTAATGGCCCACAGGCTTCTGCCAAGGGCCTGTGTCTCACACGTACTGCCAATGCATGTTAGGTGTTATGTCATGGACATTCAATTAACAACACAACACACTCCACATATGCCATATGCAAGGCCATGTGGACAAATCACAGTAACATGTCCACCATGTCCCACTGCATGAAGTGTTGACCAACACCAACACACAGCCATAATGGGGTGATAACTATAGGGAAAGTATCAGAGAATGTATGCATAATGTAAGGAAGAGGAGAGAATAACTGAGGGGGAATGGTGGAAGTGTGGGCAACTTGGAATGTGCAAGGTCTGACACAAAGCTGTGTGCACACACTATCCCTGGCTGCAAACACATAAATGGGTGCCTACATACCTGCCCATACACCACAATGGGGGTAATGCCCTGACTCATGGCCCCTGCCTCTAGGTAGCCTGTGCGAATATGTACAGCTGTGAGCTTTTGCCATAGCAATATAAGGCTATACTGTCATGTTGATGGATATACATGTATGGGATCCCCTGCCAGCACTGTACCAAGGTGCTGAACTGGATACACAGACCCAGCAGCAAGTGTCTGCAGCACCCCCACCTGGATGGCATAACCTACCATGAATATGTAGGTGTCTGCCCACAATACCGCACACAGCTGCAGTCACCCTTGTCTCCCAAGACATCACTGTGAGCAGGAATATCCACCTGACAGTACATGAGAACAGAAAACATCACAGTGTATAACAGTTCACATGTTTGAATATCTCTAACAGCAGCTCCATGTAGCTGAAGCAGCACAGACACAATCACCTACAGTATACACTATCCCCTGCACACATTGTCCCCATATTGCCAAATGATCGACGAATACCCTGCAGAAACAGTTTGCTAGCTGTAGGTGTACAACACAAAGGTCTGCACTGGAGTACAAACTACCTGGAATCGATCCACATATGTAATACAGAAGGCCATGCTGCTCACACACTTAGAGAAAATGAAGGCAATGTCAGACAACAACATACTGAAAGGTCATACTGGGCATGTTCACACACTTACACACATGAAGCCCATGTCTGCAAACAACAGTGGACTAGACATATCTGGCAGTTGCAGATGTTAGTGCAGACACTCCTCAGTATGCACCCCTCATGCTTTGCACACACAGTGGATATGAATACAGACATATATCCAAGGACAACACACTATAATAAGCCAAAAGTAGATGTACATAGATGTGTGGAAGAGAGTGACTGTGACAAGGAGCCATCCAGGCCTGTCCCACCCAGCACACAGCCAAATGGCTACAACCACATGATGGTCAGATGTCACTCACTGAAGATACTAGCCAACGGTATCTGTCAGCAGTACCGACTATATGGTGCAAGTGCTAGCTCTGCAACATGACTGTACAAGGAAGTAGTCATCTAGCAGCTGTATACATGTACCTGTGGAATATGGCCTTGTGTGTGCCCGCATGTGGTGTGTCAACCCATAGTTGAATGGGTTATGGCCCATGCACAAACACTGGCCTCCACATAGCTCTACTATGACAAGCCTGCTGAGGTCTTCCACTGTGAAATACAGCTTTGGGAAAGTTGTTGCCCAGTAATCAATGTGGCATGTCCTATAACCGTCTACTGCTGTAGTGTGATAAAATAGTTAGGTAGGAGTTCTAATCCCAGACTTGATAACTGTGTTTGTGCCTGTCTCTATCTGTGTAGAGAGCAATGCTTTTTAGGCTAGTCACACTCCCTACAATTCAAATTCCCTACTTTGGCAAGGCTGCTGATGTCATCCACCTTGAAATACACTTTTGGGAAGGTTACAGCACAGTAATCTCCATGGCATGTCCTATAACTGCGTACTGCTGTAGTGGGATCAAATAGGTAGGAGTTGTAATCCCAGACTTGGCAAGTGTCTGTGTGTGTGTGTGTGTGTGTGTGTGTGTGTGTGTGTGTGTGTGTGTGTGTGTGTGTGTGTGTGTGTGTGTGTGTGTGTATGTGTGTCTGTCTCTGTAGAGAGCAATGCTTTTTAGGCTAGTCAAGTAATCTCCATGGTGCATACTATAACTGCTTACTGCCGTAGTGTGATAAAAGAGTTCGGTAAGAGTTCTACTCCCAGACTTGGCAAGTGTGTGTGTGTGTCTGTGTGTGTGTGTGTGTGTGTGTGTGTGTGTGTGTGTGTGTGTGTGTGTGTGTGTGTGTGTGAGTGAGTGTGTCTGTCTCTGTCTGTGTAGAGAGAAATGCTTTTTAGGCTAGTCTTACTCCCTACTTTGGCAAGGCTGCTGATGTCATCCACCTTGAAATACACCTTTGGGAAGGTCGTAGCCCAGTAACCAACGAGGCATGTACTATAACTGCTTACTGCTGTAGTGTGATAAAATAGTTAGGTAGGAGTTCTAATCCCAGACTTGGCAACTGTGTGTGTCTGTCTCTGTGTCTGTGTAGAGAACAATGTGTTTTGGGATAGTCACACTCATTACACTTCAGATGCCCTACTTTGGCAATCCTGCTGATGTCATTCACTGTGAAATACTCCTTTGGGGAAGGAGTATTCCAGTTATCCCTGTGGTGCATTCTATAACTGCTTCATGCTGTAGTGTGATATAGAACTATGGTAGAGGTCTATCCCCACACATGGTAGTTGTCAATGTTATGTGTGAGTGTTTCTATGTCTGTGTAGGGAGCAATGCATTTTAGGCTAGTCACACGCAGTGCACTTTCAATGCTCTACTTTGGCAATCCTGCTGATGTCATTTACTGTGAAATACACCTTTGGGGAAGGAGTACTCCAGTAATTTCCATGGTGCATCCTATAACTATGTAGTGCTGTAGTGTTATAAATTAGTTAGGTAGGAGTTCTAATCCCAGACATGACAGGTGTGTGTGTTTGTAATTCGTATCCTGTGTGGAGGTGGTTGTGAGTGTGTAACAACTGGAGTCAATGGGGAGTGCTAATTTCTTATATGGTAGCCCTAGTATATATCACAATGTCCACCTTACAGAGATAACAGATGTGAAATAGCCAAGAGGCTGGGGTGCATATCCATACCCCTACATTTGACATCAAGGCCAGGCGAACAAAGTGAGCGACCCTAGTATTACCCAGCTAACACTCTCAACCCATGTCTCATACACACACAGAGACACACACACACACACACACACACACACACACACACACACACACACGCACACTTGCCTAGGCAAGAGCCGCTTTGTTGGTAGCACCCTGCATATTGCCATGGATAGTAACCATGGTGTGATTGCAGTTGGCTACAGTGGGCATGGCAACGTGACCATCAGTCCAATAGGCACGTACATGCCGACAGTGCACCTTCCCCATTTTCCCCACTGGAGACCTGCAACACCTGTGGTGCCTTCAAATGTGACCACAAAGGACATACCATGCCTGAAAACACACCCTATATGGAGAGGTGCCATTGACACCAGGGAATACTGGTATCATGCTATCAATGTAGGTGCTGGTTCAACCTGACGTCCATTAACATTTCCCACCACATGAGGCCAGGATTGGCACATCTGATGATAACAATCTGTGTACACAACATGGTCCAGACACCCAAGGTACAGTTCCACATGTCACTGTACATGCATGTGGGAGGTGTGCACATCCCAGACACCGTCCATGTCAATGACTAAGGAACACATACATGGCAAGCAATGCACAGCATTGGCCACACGCAATAGTCACCCAGGTGACTGGATGGTGAATACAATACCCACCTGGGTAGTCAGATCCAGACACTACACCCCTGAGCCACAATGAAGACCATTGTCATGTGGCCTGATGCAAAGGTATAACCATCACCTAGCTTTGTATAGCCATCTGGCACAGTCGACCATGACAGACCCATGCAGCAATGCACCCATGCATGTCAGTACTGGCACCCTGTGTCTGTGTGTGTGTGTAGTATGATGCGTATGTCCACATTCACACTCACTACAACCCCCATTGGCATACTGAAGCATGTTGTCTTATGTCATACTCCTCCACATACCCTTTGCCCATATAACCTCCATTACCCTTGTGGTGCATGTGATACCTGCACTGTAATGTGTTGTGGCAATCTCACTAGTGATGATTTTTATTCCTGGCCCTGTGAAGTGTGTCAATGTGTGTGCATCCCTGTGAGAGTGTGACTGTGTTGACAATGGCATCTGTTCATGTGAACAGGCACGCGTGCTACACCTACCATATAGCTACCATATCACTGTTGCAAATGTCACTCACCATCACATATACGTCTTGAGGGCTCCTCAACATGTAACCTATGTGGTGCATCCAGTAACTGCATAGACATGTGATAGCACTACATAGTCGTCAGGGGTTTGATACCCTGTACTGGTTAGGTGTGTTACACAAACATGCTTATGTTTTACTCTCCCACCCCTCCCTGACTATTCTTTGCCTCTGTCTGCCTCTCTCACTCTCTCTCTGGTAGATGTGGAGACTTACACCTGCTGTACTTAGGCAGCAGCATGTGTATTTGAAGTGTAGCTCATGATCAGCTGATGGCCTCTGCATGAATTGCAGCCCTCCTCTAGCTGATTGCATGTGGAACAGTTGTGGTAACATTTCCATAGCCAATTTCATGGAAACACACTCCAATATCTAGGAACATCATACTTTTAAAGGCCAAAAAATAAAACGCAATCCAAAAAAATGGCCTTGGTTGCAACGAGATGAAGAAAGATAAAAAATTCCAAATAAGCAACTAAGAAGTGCTTAAAAAAGAGAACTTTAATTTAACAAATAAAAATAAAAATAAATCAGGTACATCCAGTAAATCAAACACTTTCATCTCCAACCATTTGGAGACTTTATTAAGTTCTCTTTTTTAAGCACTTCTTAGTTGCTTATTTGGAATTTATTTATCTTTCGTCATCTCGTTGCAACCGAGGCAATTTTTTTTGGATCTAGGAACATCATGTTGGTGTTGGGCCTTTACATTCACTGTGAGCAGGAACTCAATCTGTTGTTTGGCAATCAGCATCTCAGATGGATGGAAACAGGGCAACACACAGGAGGTGATGTGTCTGACCTGACTACAGACTGTAATTGCTGCTATACTGCATTTGGAGTAATGCTGGTTTAACAGGGTGTGTGTGGATATGGCTGTCCTACATATTTTAATAGCTGCCATGTCAGTGCTATGTTTATGAGGAAACCCCCATCTGTAGGGTCTTCTGCAGACTGGACAGTATGTGTGGTGCCTTTTGTTTCATGTGTTATACACACAGCACCTGTCTGTGAACTGCAGAAGGTACTGTGAGGATTGCAGTCTGTAGATGGTGACAGCCGTGAGAGTTAATGACTTCATATCCCTCATAGGACATATGTTGCAACAAACCCTGTTACAACAGTAAATGTATGAGGGTATCACAGCATCATGTCAATATTGGCACTGTGTATGTGCCTTCAGCCACAACTCTGTCAACCTTTGTATTTATGTCATGCAGTAAGAGGTGCATATGTGCTGTACACCCTAATTAGTGTCATCATATTTGATAAGCCAGTGAGATATCAGACTGCTACACAAGTTATGTGTAGTAGGGGCTACAATTTATGACATAACCTGGACATTCTGTGGTTGTGTGCACAGTATTGAGGTCTGTGTGCTTATGGTGATTGTCGACACTGTGTGTATTGTTCATGTGTACTTTGGCCTGTGTACAGACTGTGGTAGATGTCATTGTTCATGGTCCTGTTCTATCTGATGTTACATGCTGCTCCACTCTGTGTTACCCTGTCAGCTTCCATGTTTGTAGGGCCATAAACACACATGTTCTATACAACAGACAGGCTTCGGACAACATTGTGGAGTGGCCCAGTGTATGTAGGGTTAGTGTGTGAGTGGCACATATGAGGATGGTGTTGCACAGATAGTCCATATACTGTAATATTACACTAGCTTACCATATGTTGCTGTGGCTTGTTCAGACTGGTTGTGGTTATCCACTTTCACGCAGGTGTATCATACTCTGTGCTATGATATGCCTGTAGAGCCTGCTATACATGCTGGTACATGTGCATTCCTCCATAGGATGTCAGTGTCTAAACAGTTATGTGACATGGCATATACAACTTTAATAGTACATAAATAAAACTTCCCCATTTATGCAAACCTGTGTGTGGTGTTATATCCTTTGAACTCGCTGTGGGTATATGTTGCAGGCAACGATTGTCATTTGTATGGGTGGCTCATAACAGTGTCCAGTTGTTAAGGTGGTAACTGTAGACATAGTGGCTGTTCCATATTGTGTACACCTTCTACATATGTATCTTACTATACATATCTCTGCATGTGTATGTGTAGTTACATATATATCTATATACATATATATGTATATCTGTATCTGCATATATGTGTCTGTGTATATGTATCCTAGGTATGTTGATAGCTTCCACATTGTACATTCCCTATGGGAGTTAGACTGTACTGCATGATATGTTACTGATATCAGCCTGGCATCATCCTGGTTGGATGGAGTACTGTAAGCATCTTGTGCCCATGTCATGTCAGGGCCTGGTTATGGGATCTGCAACAGATGGTAGTGTATTGCAGGGCAGACGTGTTTGGTTTTGGGAGTGTATACCTATTCGTACAAGATGTATGTTGATTGGGGCCTCTCAACCCCATTAATGGTGCATGTGGACATATATGTTTTTGTTTTGCTCCAATTATCTACAGATGTATGTCCGTATATATCTCCTTACATATATATATATATATATATATATATATAACTTGCTGTATGTATATATATATATATATATATATATATATATATATATATATATAGCGAGAGAGAGAGACATATAGATGTAAACATATATATGTATAGATATGTATATATTTATCGATATATATATATATATATATATATATATATATATATATATATCTACATATATAGATATGTTTTAACTGTTTACATATTAATATATACACACACCCACACACACACACACACACACACACACACACACACACACACACACACACACACACACACATACATCTACATGTTGGAATACATTTCCTGTACTGTTGAATGACTCGGCTGAATGATATGTTTGTATAAACATCAGGGTTATGTATATCTGACATGGCTTAGTGGTAAATTACTTGGGCTATGGTATGCAGGGTCCTGGTTTCGAGCCTTGCACAGGCTGTTTATTTTGTTTCTGGGCAGAACGTTGGATACAGACTGATTAAGGCACTTTTGAGCTGCTGTAAGTGGAGTTATGTGGGTTTGTGTGGAGGTAAGCACTGCTAACTTCCGGTTACAGTTTCTTATACTCAGCTTCTAAATTGCTTAACCTGTGTAGGCTGTACTGCTGCTTAAAAGTGCTTACTCCTGCTTACATCTGCACTAATTTCTTTAAAAGAAAAGAAAAAGGATTGATAGAAAAGTGGTAAAAAAGGGGCACAAAGACGTAAAGACAGTAGGGAAAACAGCTAGGGATGTGCAGGAAGAGTGTCCGGAAGGTCCATAGCTGCTCATTTCTTCTACAGCAACAGCTGTGCATATACACTGAATTTGGAGGTAGATTTAGACACTCAAACCCCTGGGAGAGGGGTGAGGACAACAATAATAAGTTGTGATGTCAATTAGACCTGATTACATGTGTTCAGTGAACACATGTGTGAAATAGACAGCTATGGATGGGGTGAGATTTTTTTTTTGGGAACAGACTGCCCTTTTTTTTCTTTTGTTGTTTTCAGGTGAGAGTGGGATGTAGGGGAGGGATAGTAGGTATATCTGGGGAGGTAGGTTGGGTAGGTTAACAGACAAGACAAACAAGACGCATTACAAGTGCAGTATGTGACACGTGGGAGATAAACACCTTGATGGGGAGGGGTGTTGGGAAATCGGAAGCCCATGAGCCACCTAGTGGAAACAGTGTGACTGAGGTCCGCACCCATGGGCAGTCACCACTGCACCTTCACAGCCCCGAAGGTGACTGTAATGGTGGCTGAGTCACAGAGCCAGCCTGACCCTCTATTCGCAACACATGTCCCTTGAGCTGGCATACCAGATCACCAAGCTGCTGGTTGAGCTCGCTACGAACCATGACCTGGACCTGGCGATGGGTGACAGGTTCCTGTCTGTGCCCACTCCCAAGGAGGGCAAGCCCCATCCCCTGAGGTGGTTACACCCAAAGGTGGTGCAGGACCATTGGACAGGGAGGTCCTGGATTGGGCCCCAGACAAGCTGGTGCCCGGTGCCATGGCCAGCTGAGGTGGAAAAGGTGGGTCCGCTGGGACCGGCCTTCCCAAACGTGCTATAGTGTTTAGAGGTTATCATCTTATGTGAGTTAGTAATGTTCAACACATTACAGGGTTAGGTATAACAGCATGCATAGATATTACCATTAACCCAGACACCAGATACGGAACAGTTGCATAGCAAGCAGAACACATGCATATATGGGTCCACAGTGGTATTAAGAACAGCATGCAGGTACATTGATGGCATCATGCCACCAATGTTGGAATAATTCAATATAGTGCATGCATGGGAACAATTAAAATATTTATCAAACAATAGGGAATTATCAGAACATTGGAGTCATTACATACCATTTGGGGTGGGTATGTTTTTTATTGTTGGAGATATGGTGGGGGGGGAGAAAGTCAATTAACAACTAGTATATTCCTGTAGTCCACATTACTTTCCTAGTCAGTGCTGTTATCTGTACCTTACATGTCTTACTACACTACCATATAGCCTTAGTTTGGACAGTGATATGGCTGTTGTCATCATTATACATGAACTGGCTTTACCTGCCCTATACACCTCTTACCTGGTATACCTGTGCAGGGAATGTATGTTAACACTAACTGTTTCTACACATACTCCCAGATTCTGGGTTGATGTTGTGCACATAGCTATCCAACTCTTTCTGCACAGACTCTGGCCATGTGTTGACCACATGCAGATGTACCGGGACATATCTTTAGTGACTTGACACACACATATGCATGTTTTCCTACACAGTTATATTATGTAGCACAGTGTGGGTGACAGTGATCAGTGATACTTTATTATTCTGAGAAACTGCAACACTCACAATCTCCTACAATACCAGTGTAAACAGTACCAGTACAGGGTATAATGCCTTTTATTTCTTAGCACAGTGTTCATATCCGACGTACCTGTGGGAGCAATGTTTGTTAGCACTACCTGAATGTTGGCACACAAAGTTCCAGATTACACATTAGTATTGTGCACATACATCTCACTCTGTTACTGTACACACTCTGGTCACAGCTTGATAACATGGTTGTGTAGATAGGACATACTAGGCTTATTACTCTCCTAACAGTTTTGGTAGTTGTCACAGTTACAGGTTTGTTCACATAGATGTTGGATAATCACTTGTATTCCCTGTTTGCTGGCTAAACATCTGGGATCATCCCACAGACTTACCAGGAGGGCAGGGGGACATGCAGCAGATATGGGCCCATATACTGGACATTCTGGTGTCATCTGTACATTTGTGAGGTATGATTCTGTATGCAGCCTAGTTCCACTCCCAGGATTCAGACCATGGCTGTGTCTGCTACAACTTAAACACTGTCCATCAGAGTTGTGTGTGCTATATAAATATTGCTTTACAGATCCTATCTGCTTTCTGTCTTATAATTCTCCTCTGCTTTTGCATTCTGACCTTGTATTATAACACTCTTATACAGATTTTCTAGACAGTTATATTTTGTAGGACAGTATGGACAACAGTGATGAGTAATACCTCATTATTCAGAGCAACTGTATCACTCACAATGCCATACAATACCAATGTAAAGAGGACCAGTACAGGGTATCATTTTTGTATTTCTGGGCACAGTGTTGGTAACTGACAGACCTGTGGGAGTAATGTTTGTTAGCACTACCTGATTGTTGCCCCACACAGTACCAGATTCCACATTACTATTATGCACATACATCTCACTCTGTTACTGTACACACTCTGGCCACTGCTTGACAAGATGGGGCTGTAAATGGAACATACCTGGCTTCTTAGTCTCATAAGGTTTTGGGAAGTTGCCAGTGTGCCAGCTTTGTTTCCATATATGTGTGCCAACCAGTTGTATTTCCTATTTGCTGCCTATATGTCTGGGATCATCCCACTGATTTCCCAGGGGGACAAGTTGACAGGCAACAGATATGGTCCACTTTACTTGATGTTCTGGACATATCTGTACAGTTGTGGGGTATGATTCTGTATGCAGACTACTACCTCTGGCAGGATTCGAATCATGGATGTGTGTGCTAAAAAACAACAGTTCACATCTCAGTTGCATGTGCCATTGGGGTTTTGTTGTCTGCATTTTCCCTGTTTTCTATCTATGTGTCTCTCAGTTGTATTAAATGGCCACTGGTTATTACATTAGTCATATACAGGCATTCCTACACATTCTATTTATGGTGCACGGTGTGGATAATGCTTAATACAATAGTATTACATGATTGCAAATCTACATTACCATATGATACCAAAGTATACACACGCAGTCCAGCAGTTAAACCTTTATTGTCAGGCTATTATGCTTTTATTTACATACAAACTATATGAGACTCTTCCTGCCATATTCTCCAGTGTATGCAGTACTTGCCTTAAACAATACAGGTTTTATACAGGCAATTAATTTACTAATAATTTTAGATGTATTCCCTATGACAGTAAATGCGAGAG
Organism: Protopterus annectens; assembly: GCF_019279795.1. Taxonomy (NCBI): domain Eukaryota; kingdom Metazoa; phylum Chordata; order Ceratodontiformes; family Protopteridae; genus Protopterus; species Protopterus annectens. Next base: position 1,802,022,522 of record NC_056735.1, read on the forward strand.
TATTACTGACCTGCCTTGCATCGCAACCTCTCCAGGCGACTTCCATGGGCCTCCTGGTTCACTGCCCGCTCACTTGCAGCTGTGAAGGATATAAGAGGAATATTTAGCCATACCTATGCATGATATACATGAGCTGGCAATTAATATACACATAGTGGGGTGATATTTACACAAAGCTGGTACATACCCTGCTGTTCTAGCCTCTTGGATCCAATGGTCCAAATGGCCCCCCTTACAGTGCTTCAGGTTGGCATAGGGATGCCTGACCTGCTCACCAGTTTGAGGTATGCCAGTGGCACTGGTGAGGTCACGGGAGAGACAGTTCCAGGCTTCCGCCTTATATTGGGAACCCTGGTACTGGCCCTACAGCAAACTCTGCTCATGGTCTTTGACAAGGAGTCTTGCCATGACTTTGGACTCTTGGATGCACCAGCGCTGTGCCCGAAAGTGTGCACCCTCTCCCCTTCCTGACATAGTGCCTGCAAGGGAAGCTACAACCAGGTATGAGATGTATTCCCACCTCTTGGGTTTAAGTAGGGGCAATCTTCCACACATTTCATGATTGGCCAGTTTTGAAAAGGCTAAGATATGGGCAAATCTGCTTACCTAAGGTTGGCATTGTTTAAAGGGATATAACACTAGGCACATTGAGTTAGCTGGCCTACACACTGCTTACACCTCCTAAGCTGGCCTGTGCAATGCTTAGCATTGCTTACATTTGACCTTGCATTACATTTCCTTTTTGGCATTGATTTATTATTCATTACATCTTATATGTATGCCTGGTGTCCATGATTCATGTGTACGTACACTGTATGGGGTCCTTGAGTTTTATTGGGGACTTCAACACTCTTTTACAATTACACCTGACTTCTGGGCTTACTGCTGTACTCCAGTTCACATATTTATGTTATGTAGGGGGTTATGGAACATATGTCTGTATACTGATTCCTTTCACAGGTCCAGTTTGAATTTACTATAGAGAAGACTTGTTTGCTGATACCTCATCTTTCAGTATTGCTGTGATGGCTTGGTGGTTAACTACTGTGACTATAGTGTATAGGGTCCTGGGTTCAAGACCTGCAAGGCTGTTTATTTTATTGATAGACAGAACAAGGGCCACTGGATACAGAGTGATTAAGGCACTTTTGAGCATTTGTAAGTGGGTTTGCATGGGTTTGCACAAGGGTAAGCAATGCTAACCTCCAGTTACCAGTTATATATGCTTACAGAGTCTTAGCTTCAGAGTTGCATAACCTGTCTGCTCATTGCTTACCCCCGCTCAAATGGGCTTAAACTTGCTTACTAGTGCTTAAATATGCTTACTACTGCTTATTGGTGCTTAAACCTGCTTACTAGTGCTTTATTCATTATGACACTGACACCTTACATGTGCATTTCCTACAGTACTCAAGTTCATAAATATATGTTATTTAGTGGGTTATGCAATGAAAATATTGGTCATAATGTGCTTTGCCATGGAAAATGGTATGTGCTGCAGTGGGACTCAAACCAGGAATGCCTGCTCGTAAGGCGAATGCTCTGCTGCTTCATTTGCATATATATTCCTTGTTATCCTTTTCAGCCATTTAAGATGCATTAACCGTACCTAAGTGATGGGCACACCCGCGCATCTATGGTTAGCTTTAATTGGATTTAAAAAAAAAAAATGAAAAAAAGGTTTGTTCATTTTATTTGTATTTACTTGCTGTTGTACACCAGGGGGAATGTTGGTGGGGATATGTGGACACCTATGAGTGGTCTCGCTCATTTTTTAGCCCTTTCTGCTGTTCTTCATTGCAGGGGTATGTATATTCTGAGAGCTCCATGTAAGATTAGGAGCTCAGTCAATGCACCTCATTAATATGCATGGCGCACTGCCATCCTGTTCCTAAATGGCCACCTCCATGCAGGACTAAGCTAGTCCTGCACAGAAGAATAGTAAATCCAGTGGATGGATTTACATGGTTTAAGTTTGCTATTTTGGAACAAGTACCAATGCATCCTAGGGGTGGTTGTTGGGAATTGTCTCTTGAGCTAAAGGAACTGTATTGGATTATAAAGCTGCAGTCCAACACACCACCAGGTATAAATGAGTACCTCTCCCTCACCCCAGTTCTTAAAAGGAGAGATCTTGAACTATAACATGTTTCACACATTTTAACACTACATATATTATACTTTATCTTGCACCATTTTATATATATTTTTTTAAATATTGCCATATGAGTTAGGGCTACTGAATGGTTAAAGTATTATTATTTAAGTCATATGGCATGTTATATGTAGTCATACTGTTAGATGTTCTTGTATGTTACTATGTCTTTAAAAGAGAGAAAAAATGTTGGTAGTTAATTAATGTTCATCACGCTACAATTTGCTTGATCAGTGAATGCTTTTTTTTTTTTAGTTGGGCGGCCACTGTGGTGCAGCGATTAATGTTGCTGCCTCACAGCAAGAGGTTCTCCAGTTCAATTCTCAGCTGGGGTGCCTTCTCTGCAGAATCTCCATAACCTCCCTATGGTCGTGTGGGTTTACTCCAGGTGCTCCAGTTTCCTCCCACATCCCAAAGACATGCTGTAGGTGGATTGGACACTCTAAATTGGCCCTAGGTGTGTGTGTGTGTGTGTGTGTGTGTGTGTGTGTGTGTGTGTGTGTGTGTGTGTGTGTGTGTGTGTGTGTGTGTGTGTGTGTGTGTGCCTTCTCTGGAAGGTTGGGCACCAGGCTGGCAACTTGACACCATAAAACTCCACTGCCAATCATGAGCAGACAGGTGATCCACTGTGGCGACCCCTAACCGGGAAAAGCTGAAAGAAAAAGAAGTAAATGCTTTTTAGTTCTGAAGAAGTCTCTATTGTATAACTGAGATGAAAGCACTTAACTGTTTTTTTGGAAATAAAACGACTTTTAATTTTACAAGTGACTGGTACAGTTCTTTGAGACGTATGGAGCTTATGGTGTGATCCACTCAGGAGCCTTTATGTTTTTTCAAGGATATGCAGCAATCCCATCAAGGCGGGGTCTGAGATTGTTTTGTATGCCAGTCAGAGGTCACTTCTGAGGAGTCTGTATGAGAATGCTTAGAGGGAAAGAGTTTTTATCCTATCTGCGTAGGGTAGATGTTTGAGGCCCTGAATACTCCTGGTGAGGAACCTCTGTGGTCTTTCCAGCTACTGCATGTGCTTTGTGAGGTACATGCCAAAAGGGGCATTGTACTCATTAAAGGGTCTTATAAGGGAAGAATACAGGGATGTTATCACCTCCTTGTCCCTGGATGAGATACTCTTACTAATGAGGTTGGCCATGTAGAACGCTTTCTGTACAATGGAGGCAATATGGTGGGCAAAATTCAGTTTGCTATCAAACTGGGTGCCCAAGTCCCTCATTACTGATTATGTGCTTATGACCTTGTTATTAATGTGATAATTTGTGGGTATGTCACTCTCCCCAAAGGCGATGATGATGCATTTTTTGGCATTCAGTTTGAGGCCATGTTTCTGGCAACAGTCATTTGTTTGGGTGAGACCCCTTGGAGGATGTCCACATCACTAGGGGAACTGATGACAGCACCCAGCTTGCAGTTATCTGCAAACTTGGTCAGCCATAGCCCACTGGTTTTGGCCTGCACCTCAGAAAAGTATATCCCAAACAACAGAGGCCCCAAGACTGATACTGGGAGTATACCACACATTATGGGTCTTCTGCGTGAGGTGGCTTTCCCTATTTTGACTAGGTAGGTTCTATCAGTGAGACAGTTTGCTACCCATCTGGTAACACACAAATTAATGCCTAGCTGAAACAGTTTATCTATTATACCTGAGTGTGGAATAGTATCTAAGGCTTTGGCCAGGTCAGTGTAGGCAGTGTGCACCATCTTCCCCTCGTCCATGGCTTTCATGACTGTCTCAAAGAAGTCAAGCAAATTTAACAGGCGTAATGTCCCCTGGATGAAACAAGACTGCGTGGGATTGAGTGTTTGGAGGTTGCCAATGTTCTTGTTAATGAGGTCCATGACAATCCTTTCCATGGCCTTGCAGATCAGGTTAGTTAGGCTGATGGGTCTATAAGTTCCTGGATTGGTGGATGCTCCAACTTTCTGCAAAAGGATAACAGTGGCTGTCCTCCACTTGTCTGGGATGAAGATGGTACTCAGGCTTTGGTTGAATAGGGTGCCTAATGGTACTGCAAGTTCCTGCCTGAGTTCATCTAGGATGCAGCCTGGGATGTTATTCGGTCCCATGGGGATTGTATGTTTTGCCTTTGATAGGGCAGTGATGACTTGTTCCCTGGAGATAAGGGGAGGAGGCAGGTGCTGGGGATTTCCTGATTTACTGATAGGAGGACAGTGGGGTGAAGTTTTCACTGAAACTGTCTGCTAGCAGGTTGGATATATCTACAGCATTTATCTATGTGGTGTCCATTCTGAACAGATCTGAGTTCTCTCTTTGAAATTACGAATATATGTGAAGAAGGCCTTATGATTTTCTTTAGTAGATGTTGGCGGTTTGGACTCGATGTTTGCTTTGGAGGATTTCACTTGTGCTCTTATTTGCTTGTTCAGGCTAACAAGAGATTGTTGGCCTTGGACAGCAATTTTTTCCTTTTATTATAGAGTTAATTTATTGCAGATGGCTACCAGACAGGTTTACTCTTCCTTGAGGAGGAGGATATTGTCCTATATGGTATTCCTGATTTCATGCAGCTATATAAATGCTCATATAGCACTTTGGTGTAGGTTTGGACATATGTGCCAGTTCCTATGTAGGGGAGGAGGCAGTGAAGTTGTTTATACCTTCCCTCAGGAGCTGTAATCAACTTTGGAGAAATCTTTTTTGTTTGACCCTAGATAGGGGGCATCGGGGGAGATGGTGACTTTGAAAGTGTCCCCTTTGTGGTTGGATCTTACCAGGGGGGAATGACAATGTAGGGATGCTGCAGTGGTTACTCATGTTGGTTAATACCAAGTCCAAGATATTATCACCTCTTGTGGGGGTGTTAACCAGCTGGTCCAAGTCATTTGCATTGACAAAATCAATGAATCTCTGGGCATTTGTGTTTTGGAATGAGTAGTTCTTCCAAACTACTGTTGGATAGTTAAAGTCGCCCAGGATCAGGGTAAATAGTTGAATCTTGATAGATTCAAAGTGTTTCAGATAGGTTGAGTGGGCATCTTGAGTCAAAGTTGAGGACCTGTAGCTAGCTATAATTTGAATAGGGGTCTTCTCAATTGTTAACTGCACCTGGAGTGTCTCCCATGTGTCATGCTGCTTTACCAGCCTGGAGGTGTGTATGTCTTTAATATATATTGCAACTCCACCTTCTTTTGCTTTGCTGCCCACAGTTTCAGGTCTGAATGTATCATTGGATGAGTAATCTGGTATGACTGGGGTGTTCTCCGCAGCTTTGAACCAGGTTTCTGTGACTGCACAAATGTCATCATCTTCCAGGGTTAAGAATTCTTGCAATGAATACAGCTTCATGCTTAGACTCCTAGCATTTAGCAGCATGACCTTTAATTTGTATTTGTATGAAATTTTCATGTTGGTAGTGTTGACCTCATGGCATTTCCTAAAAAAGGCACTATGGGGGAGGCAAGAGCCTTTGCCAGAAGCCTGAAGCCCAAGGGAGACAGATTCAGGCCATCTCTGGCAAAGCACTGTGGTCTGTCAATCGTGTCTTCCCAGGTTGTCAGGTACTGGATCCCCTTGGAATGACACCAGAAACCAATCAATCACTTTTTGTTTGTACTGAGGCATAATTCTGGATGATGGTAAAATGCTGCTTAATGCTAAGAACATACCTGCCTGGGACACATATTCAGCAAACTCATATAGTCCAGGGAGGTACGTCTCAAGTCATTCACGCCAACATGGACTATGGCAGAGTCATAACATTGCCTTTTTTTGAGAGACTTGAGTCCATGGGTGATATGGTGAATTCTGGCACCTGACAAACAACTAATCATGACTTTCTCTTTATCCAGCCTGGTGAGAGGCACATCTGTGTGTCTCACAATGGAGTCTGCTATGACTAATATGTTGGGTTTATGTTTAGGCCTTAGTGGCTGTGAGATACAGGTGTGAGGACTATGTGTGGTGTGTGGTATGATGGGCAGTATATTTTGCACATTTCTTGCCTCAGAGGTCACTTTTGTTTGGGTATGTTTTTGTTGAGGACCTCCGCATATGTGAGTGTGTGTTGTGTAGGTGTGGGTAGTGTTTAAGGTGTGGTGTTTGTGTTGACAACCTTCTCCGTGCCAAATATACTGGCTTGTGAGATAGAGAGAGAGAGAGAGAGAGAGAGAGAGAGAGAGCATAGACTCTAGGTTCTTAATGTAATTGCATCTCTCACAAATTGTGTTCCTAGGTGGTAGTAGTAGAGGGCTGTCCGTGTACATGAGGCAGTTGTTACACTGTCTCAGGATGCATATATCAACAAGACAGGCAGGAGAAACCATAGGGAATTGCCCATCCATGTTTATCAGAATCTGAGGAAGAGAGGCCAAAGAGAGCTAAGGGGGTAAAGGTTGGAAGGTCTAAGAGGAATATTACAAGGTGATCACACAAGTGCTACTGAGGGGAAATGTGTAGCTGGACTTCCTTGCAGTGGGTGAAAAACAGTGCAGTTGTGGTGCATGATGTGCAAACAAGCCCAAACCAGCTCAAACATGGGATTTAAATGCTACATAAAATAGAAGGTTCTAGTAACACAGAAATCTAGCCAGTCCTGCAAGTCCCTGCTTTCTTTATCAGCCTGTGCCAGACAAGGTCCAGGCTACCTTGGTACTCTCACTAGCAGAGGAGATAGGCCCTTACCAACACAAGATGGCTGCCAGAAATACAAAAGGCAAACACAAGATTGCTGCCAGAAACACAGAAGGCAAAAACAAACAGCTCTGGATGCAGGAAACATTGTATCCAGACTATACTACTTAATTTAAGGTAAGAACACAGTAAAACTCAGAAAAAACACAGATTAACCACCCACAGATAAAAACAGAACTCACAGTATGAAAACAATACAGTTAAATAATAATGGAATGCAGTAAAATACAGTTAAACAGTAAAGAACTGCAGTATATAGCAATGAAATACAGTTAAACAGTAAAGAAATGCAGTTAATCAGTAAACTGCTTTAAAACAGTGCAAATGTAATAAATTAGCTTACAATTACAACAGTAAAAAAACAGCTCAAATAAAGCAGCAATTCAGTAGAATACTGTAGTCAGTTTAATCAGGCTACTGACAAGCAGTATCAAATGTGACAAACTAAATGCAATTGAACACCTAAACACAAGCAGCAAAATGAAGGAGGAAGAGGCACTATATATATATATATATATATATATATATATATATATATATATTTTTTTTTTTTTTTTAAGAAAAAAATTAGGAGACAGAAGATAATTCAAGGTTAAGAAGATAAAGGGGTGCGCCTTCACAAGTAATTACACTGTACTCATTAGAATGAGCTGATGCAATGGGACTGGGAGAAGTGTCTAATATCAAATTTATAGTAGAGGTGGGCAACTCAAAAGCCACCAAGCTTTAAGACAACACCAGTTGAGCAGGTGCGTGGACATACAAGATCAGAACAATTGTAAGGATTCAATTCACTAAGCCTAAAATAAGTTGCACAGTTTAAACAGATATGCAGTAAATATTGTTTTAATTAATCAGAAGTGCAGAAAACAGTTGAAAATAAGCACTCATCTTTTGTAGTCTCACAACAGGTTTTTGGAAAACAGCAGAGCAAGGGCAGAAGGCCTAAGTCACTGCAGCTTTGAGCAAACAAGCACAAACTGGTTTAAACACTGGCTATTTAAGGCAGAGAAACAGGGACCATCCAAAGTTCAAATTATCCAGTCAAAACACCTTAAAGCAGAGCCCTGTAGCAGTAACTCTAGCCAGATCAGACCAAACTGAAAACATTTTGTATTTTATTTTTTATGTTTAGGAGGAGGGAATACGATTGCTATAGATCTAAAGTTAGTGATGTCTGTTGAATTTCTTCCTTTGGGTAGAGAGAATGTGGGTTGCCTGTACTGACTTATTTATAAGGGCTGAGACAGGACAGGCAAGGCTACTGGCTACTATTTTTTGCTACTCACTTGGAAGGTCATCAGTTGAAGTAGAGCATGGTTTGAGTTTGTTTAAGAGTAGTTTTATATAGGATGTGGACGCGGGTTTGAAGGTAAAAGTGGATGTTGTGACATGTGGCTGTTAGGCAGGTTTGTGGTTAGATGTCAGGGACTCCTTGGTTAGGGACAGTACTATCCATGAAATAAGAATTGAATTATATTGTAGTTTTAAGTGGTGAGTTACTGAGAGAGGGGTTAGGTTTAAAATGTTGGCCAGGATATAAGATATCTTTAATGGATGACCAAAATGTTTTAGGGTTGTTTTTATTATTGTTCTGAATGTTGTGGCAATATAGTTTTTTTCATTTATTTGCTTTTTAATATGGCTGTGGAGCATTCCGAAGTTTTCGAGTTATTGTGATGTTTTATATTTTTGCTATTCTTTCAACACTTTTCCTCTATCCTGCATTTACATTCTACTCTTTTTGGATAGCCAAATTGCATTTTTTGTGTTTAGTCTCTTCCTTCTAGAGGTGTGAGACTATTTAGAATATTTAGGAAGGTTGTATTAAATTCATTTACAATATCAGCTATGGAAGGATTTTTAGGATGTTTCAGTTCATAGATGATAGGGTCATAATGAATGTTTCTGGGTTAAACTTGGACATGTAGCATGTTGCTTTATAAACTTGCTGTTTAAGTGGATGTGTGAGATGTCTGGTTGTATAGATTGAGAGATGGTTGCTGAGTGAGTCACTGTACTTCTGGGGGGTGAATTTGTTCGGGTCTGATACTAGGATCCAGTCTAATAAATAATTTGATGTCTTGCTATAATGTGTGGGTATTAACTAGTTGTGAGAAGCCATACAAGTTTGTGCTATATAGTTAGAGGTATACACGTTTGTGCTATATAGTTAGAGGTATACAAGTTCATGTTGTATAGTGAGAGGTATACAAGTTCATGCTAGATAGTTAGAGGTTATGTCCAACCAACTGATATTGACATCACCTAGTAGTATTTTTGTTGTTGTTGAATTGTTATGGCTATCCAATGTAAGATATCTTCCAGTGTAGCTGTATTGTCATCAGGAGGAATGTAAAGGACAGTAATATTTATTTGTGTATATTTATTTTCAGGAAAGTAATAATAAGTTCTGCTAAACTGAATTTTGGTATTGGTTTGTTGTAGGGGAAAAGTTGATAGTTGTTGGGAAATATTAAAGCAACTGTACCACCTTTCCTCTTTATATAGTCATTATGGATGATTTTATAGTCAGGGTATAATTTCAGAGCTGCTTATGCTAGGTTTAAGACAAGATTCAGTTATAGCAAGAATATTAGGTTTGTGTGTAATCCAGGCAGGTAGTTCAGCAGTTTTATATCTTAGTCTTCTAATATTTATGATGCCAAAAGTTAGATTTTTGGTTTGGGGGTTGACTGTTGTGAGTTTAGAGTGGTGTGTGGAAGAGAATTGTCTTGTTGATGGTTGTATTGAAAAATACACTGTTTTCCTGACTACTGTTTTATTGGTGGATGCATTAAAGACTGTTATTCATGAAACTTGAGTTTTGCACATACATTGAGCATTACTGATAAAGCAGCCAATGGAGCAAACTATTTGCTTTATTGAAAAGGGAACTGCTATGTTATTCATTTATGTATTTATGTTTTATTACTCATTGTTGACAAGGTTGTCCCACTTGTTCAATGTCTACTTTTCAGGGGAGATCCAAGATGGCATTGCTTTATGAGATGACACTCAGTCACATGACCTTAGGACTCTACCTACCATGTGATAGCTCTGCTGGTATTGCATATTTGACAACAAAGAAAAACAGGCAAGTTCCAAAAGAAATTCTCCACTGGGGAAACTGAGACAGCAAGGTTAGTAATCCCTTTGTCTACAGAGGAATACTAGTTCTAGATCCTCAGACAGAGAATCAAGCCTGCATAATTAGTAATGATACGCACTGTTCCTGGTGAGATAGTGTGCCAAAAAGTAAAATAAGAAAAAAATCTTCTTTCTCTAGATCATCAGCTTCACAGTAGCCTGCATATGCATTTTAATAGATTTTTTCAGAATACATAATTAAGTGTTTTTCTATGCAAAATATAGTGATCAATCTGCAAACACACAAAATGTTTTTTCATAGTAGAAATAAATTGCCTGTAGATGTTTCAAACTAGGATTATTGTTATTAAGACACACACACACACACACACACACACACACACACACACACACACACACACACACACACAATCTATATATAAAATAACATTTGAAGTGATGGTGCCCCTTAGTTATGTATGTTCAGGTTACTAGATACAGTATTATGCCTTATTTGTCTCCACAATCTTTCCTATAGAACAACTGAGCAACAATTATGAAATTCATACACTTATACATTAAAAGAATGAAGTTTTTCTCCAGCTGTACCTTCTTTGGTTTTCTCTTGAGAAAAGAAAAGCTAGTAAAATGTTAAATTTAAATAACAAAAAATGTAATTTGTTTGTTTAGTTTTCCACTTCATAAACACTGGGCAGACATTTACATGTGTATGAGAATTGTTGCTGCTGCTCTGCCCTAAGAGATTCTCATTTGTAGCTGTAATGTCAAAGGTCAGGCCATGCTGATATTCTTGAGTTACTGATAGAATAAAATCAATATCGTTGCAGGTTAAGCACTCTGGGAACCACATGATAGCATCATTAACTCTGTCAAAACTGTAAGAAAACACACATTCAATCAACCTGTTTAAAGCTGACTCTTTCAAGGTCTGAAGAACTCCACTTATAAGTCATTTATAAAACAGTTATGGAGGTGAAAATATCACTCAGAAAGACAATAATAAAATATACATATATTATCCCTGACTACCTTTGATAGTTCAATATTTCACCTCTTTTAAAATCAACACATAATCAATAAGACTAATGCAGCCTGCTTTTGTGCAATTCAGTTTGATTAATAACTTGATATATACATTTTTATTAAACAGATACGCTATATGCCATATTAACTGTCAGAATGCTAGCTGCCAAGCATGCAAACAGCTCTCATCTTTGAAGGAGGAGCGCCACTAAAGAAGCATTAGTCACCAGACACAGCATGATTTACCTGACTTCAAAGTACATTTATCACAATAGATTGAATTATGTGATATTGTTTCTTATTCATTCATCATCCTAAATAAGCTGTACACATGACAAGATCCTTTCCAGTTCTCCATGTTTAATTATGTTAAAGTATACAAAATCTACATTGTCAACCAGAAATTCTAAAAACTTCTGAACAACTTTTTTTTTTTTCATTTTTTTCTTTATAAGAATACATCAAAATGTGTCATTTTCTGACAATGTTTGATAGCTTAGGTAAGGTATGCTTTTGGAAATCATGTAGCAGTATACAGTGTGAAGATAAATACTATGTACCACATATTGCCCTGCATGTAAGACAAATATGAAGCAAATGGTCACAGAAAATTCTAGTACACAGAAATATGAATTACAAACAAAATGCAAGACATAGCCTTGGAGAAAAACAGCTGTGTGATAATGCTGCAGCTTATATACTAATAGGCATAACTTACTGTAAAGTAGAAAAATATTGGCAATAGTTATTAATTAATGTATTTATTTATTGACATTTGGTGAAAGGGGTGCAAAATACCAGGGAGTAAAGCTCCACAGTGAATAAGAAAAACATTCTAAAAATATTTCTTACAATCAGAAAAGCATAATAAAAGCATTATAAAATTATATTACACAAATCAAAAGATAAAATTATGCAAGGGAAGAAGGTCTTAGCCTTAGGTTATGATGAGAAGAGGTAGAAGACAATCGTGGAGAGTAAAAGTAGGTTGTTCTGTATAGGTCCAGAATACTGAAGGTGTTAGTAGGATGAAGGAGAGCAGTTTAACCAAAAAATATGTTATATGTGAGAGTTGAGTGGGGTTGAGAAAGGAGTGGCATATGAACAGTGTTAGAAAGGGGAGTAGGAAAATTAAAACTAGTAGGGGATAAGGAGTATAATAGCAGGGATGTGAAGAAAGGAAAGGAAATAAAGGACAAAATAAGGCAAAATAATAATGAAGGGAGACTAAAGAGAAACAAGTCAGGAAGAAGAGAGAAAGAGAAAAATGTGCTGTAGTAAGTAAGAAAGTTAGCCAGGACTGCTATATGTACAAAGCCATGATGTACTTAAGAAAGTTTTTAGAGATGTCTTAAATGCTGAGATATTAGGGGAGCTCCTGATAGTAATGGGACTCTGATTCCAAGTTTTAGCTACACAGCAAGAACAGAATGTAGATTAGAAACAGTAGAAATAAATCACCTACAAATGAAAATTGACCTTAAAGAGTTGCCAAACTAATTGCAAACAGCAAAAACAAAATATTTAACTGTGAGGGAAGAGGTCTGGCACACCCTGCCTCCATTAATCATTCAAATTCTGAGACAGGTACAATTAACAGAGAAGGCTATGCAGATACTGTGAAGCATGCGATTGCATGTGATCAAGTAGATTCAGTTGCCTATGATTAGTTACAATCAAGTACATTCAACTCCCAGATCCATAGTGACATTGCTTTCTGGAAAATATGACTATGTAATGGGCAACACTATGCTTTACATGGACTAACTCTGTTCATCTTGTCTCTTCCAGCAAAATACCTTTGTGCTGTTAGTATTCATATGTGCATCCTTATAGTTCCCTCCTTCTTATTAAACTCTTCTGAAGAGAATAATCCTATCAGCTTAGAGTCCCAAAAGGTCATCACTAGTGTTCAGTGGCTGCTGGGGCTATTTTTCCTTTGCTATCACTAATTTTCCCTGAGGTGGTGGTGTCAGATATGCAGTATTTCCGTCCAGACATAATGTATGGGTATTACCTTAGGTGTGTCCTGTATTAGACACATTCGGTCTGAACATCAGGTGCTTCCATCTAACTCTTTTTTTATTTTCCTAATATTGGTCATCAGAACTAAAGATGATTACCGTTTTTTTCATTGTAAACTAGCCAATTTAGATGGAATACTTTGAAGTGCATCTTTAACAGACAGAACCCTTTTAGGATGCAGTGTAATATAGTGTAGCAATAACCAATTCCTGGATGACTGGGTGTGGTATATTTAAGCAATAACCGATGACATGGTGTGGTATATTGAAGATTTACCCACGGTTGGCATGGTTTAATCATGAGGGAGAAGCCCGAGTGATTAAATAAAGCCAACCATGGGTAAATTTCAATATACCACAACCACAGAGTCGGTTATTGCTATTATACAATGACATTATTTAAGAAAAAAAAACTTACTTCTCTTAAATAATGTCTTTATATAATGGTGCATTACTGTTCTTTCACTGTTGGTGGTATACTGCTTCCTTGTGTTGATGTACTGTGCATACATATAGGACTTGCGTTCCTATGCATACCTGGTACATCAATGCTTTGAAATGGAAGAAACAGAGAAAAGAAAGTCTCCATTGCTCTGTTTTTTTCTTTTTTTTTTTATTTATTAAAAAAAAAAAAAAAAAACATTTTGGACACTTTATACCAATAGAAACAAGTCCAGGCGACCGGACCTTTTTCCGTTGGTATATTGCGGGATTTACAAAGGGCACACTGGCCAATCAGCATGCACATTTTGGAATATTAATGGGGAGTCATTGTATAATGAAAATGTAATCATGGTCTGTGTGGCTTAATCATGAGGGTGGAGCTTGAGTGATTGAACAAAGGCAACATGGGTAAATCTTCAATATATCACACCCAGGAGTTGGTTATTGCTATTATACAATGACATCATTTAAGAAAGAAATTACTTTTCTTAAATAATGTCTTTGTATGATGGTGCCATGGTGTTCTTCCTCATTCTTTCTGTATCCTGCTGCTGCTTTTTTGCTGTACTGCTCATGTGTACAGGTCTTATGTTCCCATGCTTGTGCGGTACATCACTGCTTTGGAAAGCAAGCACCAGTGAAAGGAAGATCTCTGCTGCTTCTTCTTTTTTTTTTTTTTTAAATAAAGCTTAAAATCCAGACAGTTCAGAGGTACTAGAGTCAGAAATACAAGGAAAATCAGGTACATTTCTTTCCTTCTGAATAACACACCTGATTTTTCTTGTATTTTCTCTGCCCTCAGTACATACCTGTTAACCTCTTAGCTGAACTGGAAAGCATATATTAACTCATCCCTCCAATACAGCTCTTTTGAGTGTGTACCCTTAACTCCCAGTGGGTATGGCTTTACCTTTAAAAATTAAGTTAGCACCTTACAGTTCTAAATAATACTCACAGACAAAGGTTAAATATCAATACTGTGTTTGCCTTCATGTATGCTTCAAGATAAAATATTCTAATACCTTGTATGTAGCATGGTTTTGGAATTATTAATGCAAATATGAGCAAGCAATATTTGACGCCTAAAGACACAGTAAGAGTTCACTGCAGAAATGCCTGGAAGCACACTCGGCTGTAATGAGTTACATTAGAAGAAAGTCTGGGTGACTGAACTTTTTTCTGTTAGTATATCCTCAAAGCAAAACTCATGAACAAATTACTAAGAACAATTTCAGTCCCTGAGAATAAGTGCTGGGATGGGATGATCTTGTCATCCACTGGATTTTTAAGTAAGCCTGTCAAGTACCAAAGAATGAGCTTTTTTGCACATGTTGGTTCCTTCAGCTGACCGATCAGCAACTTTCAGGGTGTCTCCTTGTCTACTGGGGCAACTGAGCCCATCTTAGTCTCCCCAGGACTAACTACTAGCAAAGAGAATGAGGCACCTGAGGCAGCATCATACTATTGCTGAAGAGTATATTTTCTTCTCCTACATTCCCAACCCAGCTCACCCAGTAACTTCCTGTGGGTAGGTCATGCAAGGGGTGCAGGCTCTCCTTCACCTCACACTTCTGCAAGGGACTACCGTCAGCAAGACACACACACACACACACACACACACACACACACACACACACATGCACAAACACGCAAACACACAGACACACACACGCGCACATGCGCACACACACACACACACACACACACACACACACACACACAGTTGCCCTGATCTCCATCAGAGAAATCAAATGTAAGAATGTATTCTGAGTTACCCTCCACCCATCCCCTGATGGGCATGCCCACCATCCCTGCCTGTGCTGTTGAATGCCTGGACTGCTATTTGAAACCAGGTAGCCTACTCCATAGTCAGGGATTTGTCCTTCTACATCACCAGTGCAGGACTAAAAGAAAGAAAGAGTTCATTTACAACAGCAATGACATATATGATACGGGGAGATCTTTCATCAGCCAACATGATGAAGGCCAACATGACTTAGCCCAACATCTAAAACATTCACAGGTGATTGAGCCCTCCCCCTTACATGTAAAGTTTTTTTGAAGACGGACTCTCTTCCCCTCTCCTCTGATATACATTAAAGATGATTTTTACACTAAAATGAACTCAAGTGACTTAATAAATACTTTCCTTTATGACTAATGAGGTTTCTTACTTCATCACCACATTTCTGCTTGTTTATGTTCAGACCATCCTTTTTTGGCTAGGCCAAGTTGTTCCAATTTAACATTTTAAGCCTTTAGGTTCATAGGTTCATAGGTAGGTACTAGGCTATCTGCCTGAAGGCATTTATAAGCCTAGCCAGAATGTGTTGGCTTTCACCGCCCCCTTAGATTAGTTCCCTATGCCTCTGTCCAGCAGAGCCACTGAAGTGATCTCCGGGGTAAACTTTTTGTTTCCCATCCACTCATCAAGGTTTCTTTTGAACAGTGTTAGCGAGGAGCTCTGCCTAATGTAGATTGGAATGTTGTTCCAAAGCATGGGAAGTCTCTAGGTCAGGAATCTATCCCTCCAGCACGTCCTATTTATTGTTGTGGTATTGTTTAGATCCCTAGAGTTTGTGGCCCGAGGGGATAAGGTTTTCTTTAGGTGGATCATGTCCATCAATTCTGGGTTGGACATGGCCTTGTATGTCAGGCAGAGATCACCTATGTGTAGGCAGTATGCAACTGAGTACAGCTGGAGTTTCTTCAGTCGAGCTGCATAGGGCATCTGTTTGAGGTCTATGACCCTCTTGGTGAGGTACTTTTGTGGTCTTTCCAACTGCTGCAGGTGTCTTGTAAGGTACATCCCAAATGTGGCATTGTACTCTATGATGGGTCTGATGAGTGATGAGTAGAGGGGCACAATGTCCTCTTTTGATCTGGATGTGAACCCTCTTGTTATTAGGTGGGCCATGTAGAAGGATTTTCTAACCACTTTGGCAATGTGATTATCAAAGGTGAGATTACTATCTACTTGGGTCCCCAGATCCCTTATTACGTCTTCTGTATTTAGGGGACTACCATCTATGTGGTAGTTTGCGGGTACTTTGTTTTTTCCAATGGGGATGACTATGCACTTTTTGGCATTTAGCTTGAGGCCATGATTTTGATACCATGTATCCGTCTCAGTGAGACCCTTTTGGAGGATGTCTGTGTCAGCCGGAGAGTCAATTATAGCCCCTAGTTTGCAGTTGTCTGTGAACTTGGTCAGCCATAGTCCTCCTGTGCTTGCCTGTACCTCTGATAAGTATATGCTAAACAGGAGGGGTCCTAGGACTGTTCCCTGGGGAATGCCACTTGTAACCGGTTTACAGTCAGACCTAGCTCCCACAACTCTCACCATATGGGTTCTGTCTGTGAGCCAACTGGCAACCCATCTTGTGACATAGGGGTTTATGTTCAGGCTGGTGAGCTTGTCTATAATACCAGAATGGGAAATGGTGTTGAAGACCTTTGTGAGGTCTAGGTAGGCTGTGTGTACCACCTTTCCCTTGTTTATAGCCTTGGTAACTGTCTCAAAGAAGTCCAACAGGTTTAGGAGGCATGATCTGCCCTTAACAAAGCCGAACTGGATAGGGTCCAGTGTTTGGAGGTTCCCAGTGTCTCTGTTAATGAGTTCCATGATGATGTGCTCCATGGCCTTGCAGACCAAGCTAGTCAGGCTTATAGGGCAATAGTTCCCAGGGTCTGTTGTGGTTCCACCCTTGTGGAGCGGAATAACCATTGATGTGCGCCACTCTATGGGTACGTAGCCTGTGGAGAGGTTGAGTTTGAACAGTGTGTTTAGGTGAGGGGTTAGTTCATCTTTGAGCTCATGTAGGATGCAGCCTGGGAAACTGTCCAGTCCCATTGATGCTGTGCTTTTGGCTTTGGAGAGGGCTGTTTTAACCTGAGTGTCTGTGATTTCAGGGTCTCTACATTCTTCTGGTATGGTTATGGGCCCTTTTGGGGATGAGAGGTGGGTGAAGTTTGCGCTGAACCTGTCTGCCAGGATGTTAGTGATACCGGTCGGTTCAGTGTATTTTGTGCCATTATGCACTAACTCCGAGCAGATCTGAGCATTGCCACTTAGATTCTTGACATAGCTAAAGAATATCTTCCGGTTATCTTTGGAGTCCTTGGAAATTTTTCTTTCAAAGCTTGCCTTGGATGATTTATATGAGGGATCATAGTTTCTTGCTGATAATGATCAGGGATGTCTTCCCTTCTTGGGATTTTACTCTTTTCTGTACTAGTTTCCTCCTTCTATAGTATAGCTTGTTTATGGCAGGAGTCTACCAGACTGGTTTCCTTTTCTTGGAGGAGTGATTCTTGGTTTTGCTTGGGATAGCACGATCCATTCATTCTTGTAGTTGCCTATAGAATGCATTAGTAAAGGATTTTGCAGCTTGGACAGCATTATCCTTTAGCATGGGGCCTTTGAAACTTTCCACCTCGGTCTTAAGTAACGTGAAGTTTGCTTTTGAAAAATTTTTCATGGTGGTTTCCTTGCCCGGGGGTGAGGGGCGGAATGTGGATATCCAAAGTGATTTGTTTATGGTCAGATCTAACCAGTGAGGGGTTGACCTCTGGTGTGGAACATCGGTTGCCCATGTTGGTGATGACCAGGTTCAATATGTTGTCACTTCTGGTGGGAGTGTTGACCAGATGAACCAGGGCATTTGAGTTTATAAATTCTAGGAAATATTGGGCAAGGGAGTTAGTACTTGAGTAGATCTCCCTGTTAATGTTTGGGTAATTGAAATCACCCAATATTTGGGTGTTTGGTAGGAACTTTACGTTTCCCAGTGTTTCCATAAATGTGGAATGGGGGTCCTGGGACATGGTGGGTGATCTGTAGCAAGCTACAATTTGAATTTCAAGTCTTGCCCATTGTTAGTTGCAAGTAGATGATCTCTGAAGCATCGTGCTGTGCCACTAACCTGGAGTTGTGTGTATCCTTGATGAATATGGATATACCCCTGCCTTTTGTATTTCGGTTCGGGTTCTGTGGCCAAAATGTATGGTATGAGTTGTAGCCTGGTAGTGCTGGGGTGATCTCTGGAGCCTTAAACTAGGTTTCTGTTACTGGACATATATTGATTTTCTCCATACTGAGGTGTGCCTCGAGTGTGTGCATTTTGAGTTTAGACTTCTGGCATTGAGTAGCATTACCCTCAGTTTTTTGTTACTTGTGCTATTTACGACGGTGGGTTAGTCTTTTGAGCCTTGCCTAAAAAAGGCACTATGGGGATGGCAAGACCCTTGGCCAAAATTCGAAAGCCTAAGGGTGACAGGTGCAAGCCATCTCTAGCGAAGCAGCGTGGCTTGTCTAGCATGTCATACTAGGCGGACAGACACTGGATCCCCTTTGAATGACACCAGAAACTTAGCCAATTGTTGAAATTGATAATTTTTTCTTTTTACTGTGGTATCATTCTTGGTGAGGGCAGGATGCTACTCAAGGTCAGGGTCATACCGGCCTGGGCTACGTGATCAGAGAGCTCTTCCATGTCTCTTTTCATGTAGTCCAGGGAGGTACGGCTCAGGTCATTCACAACAACATGGACAATGACAGAGTCATATTTGTACTTGTTCTGGAGTGACCTGAGTGCTTGTGTTATGTGGCAGATCCTGGCACCCGACAGGCAGCTAACAGTAACCTTCTCCTTATTCAGCCTAGTGAGTGGGATGTCAGTGTGCCTGAATATAGAGTCACCTATTACTAGTATGTTGGGTATGTTATTTTGCCTAAAGGGCTGTGATTGCATGGCACACTGGTTTTGTGAAGTATGTGTTTCATGGTTTGTGTTGTGGGGGGGGGTGGAGGTTGCTTGGATGTTTGTTTTGGAGGTATCTGTTGCTTTTGCAGATTTTTATTTAGAGCCTCCAAGTATGTTTTCATGTCTTTATGTGTGTTTTTTGCCGGTGCTAGTTTAATAGGTCTGTGTGAGACTGGTGGTGTGATGCAAGTATTTCCCTTCTCCTCTTGACTGTCTGATCCAGGCTTGGATTCTGAGAGCTTAGCCTCCAGTTTGGCTGTATAATTGCATCTCTCGCATGTATTAGTGTTTGGTGATAGGAGGAGAGGGTTGTCTGTGTACATGAGGCAGTTGTAACATTGCCTCAAAATGCCCAGATTCACCAGTTGGACTGGAGAGTACACCTGAAACTGCCATTTGGACATGCCTGGATAGGTACAGTGAACTGTTTTACTGGATGGCTGGTAAGGTCGAATAGAGAGCCTTGTCCTTCTGTACAGTACAGGAGGGTCTAGTGCTAGGGTTTATAAGTGCTTGCTATGAGTTTTGAGCAAGTGCTGGGCTGAGAAATGAATGGCTTGAGTGCTTAAGTTGAAAGTTTGTCTAGTTCCAAGGGAAAAATTGAAGAGGAAACTTTGTGGAGCCGGGAATAGTTATACCCTAGCTAACCAGCGCTGCCCGGAGTGCAAAACTGGGCAAATGCAGTATTTATAGCAGGGAAATGAAAAAGATAAAAATTAGCCCAAAATGGCCAATAAACTACTAATTTCTGGGTTGAAACTACTCCTCCAGGGACAGATAGGCTGCTCAAAGCTCCCTTCTCTCACAGGTGAACAGGGAAACTTCCTTCTATCCAAGTAAGGTATGGGCAAACACAGAGATTTGTAACATAGCCCTGAATTCAGCACTAACCTGAAAATTGGACTATATTAGCTTAGAAAGACAGGAAACAAGTATACATATTTTTTTTTGTTTTGTTTTTCAGAAAATAAAGCAGATACAATAAAAAAGCACTTTAAATGCACAGAAAAAGATACTTATTGTTATATATCACAGATCAGAGTTGTAGTCAATGCCCCTAGTAATAAAGTAGGAAGAAACACAAATACAGAAAAAGCAGATGAATAAAGTACATTTTTATATATATAAAACAATAGAAAATTAACAAACTGATTTAAACAAGTTACCCAATTAACCAGAAAAAAAGCTCAAAATTGAGCCCTGTTCCAGCAGTCTTTAATCAGACAAGTTCTAACTGCACACTCCTGCTACTAGGGTGCAGGGGAACCCTCTCCAAAAAAAAGATGGCCTGGATCAGTGCTCAAGTTATACAAACAAAGCTAGATTCAGCAGGCCTGAATCTGGTCTATGCTACAGCAACAAGGCACACCAATTTCAGAAAGAAACAGTTCAAATAAGCAGGCACAATATACCTGTGACCAGAAATTCCCAACTCAGAGGGGCAGAATCCATCATCTCCTCCCACAAGAGTGCAGACCACAAACCCTCTTAATGTAGAATAACTGGCCTGAAGCCCAAGTGCATAAACCAGAACTAATATACATTTAGAATAGCAGACACTGGGCCTTCAGTCAGCAATTCCCAGCTTAGAAGGATGTAAGCTACCTGTACTGCCACAACAGTGCAGACCACAAACCTTCTTAATGTAAAACAACCTGTATGAAGCCCAAGTGCTTAAACCAAAAGACTTAGAATAACAGTTACAATTTAATCAGGCTACTACAAAGCAGTAATAAATGCAGCAGAATAAATAAAATAGAGTACTTTTAAGAAAAGCAAAAAAAAGTAGGAGGAAACACAAATACAGTAAAAGCAGATGAATAAAGTGCAATTTTTTTTAAGTGCAAGGAGAGAGGAAGGAAGAACCTAAGTGGGTTGGCCTTCTCAAATCTTCTCTCTGTATTAAGTAGAGTGAACACTAGGCTCAGAATATGATCTCACTGTACTCAGTTAAGTTCGCAAATTTGATGGACCCAGGAGGAGTGTTCTAATACAGACTTACAGGAAGAGCAGGCAATTCCAGAGCCACCAACACTAACACCAACACAAAAACAAGGAGAGTGGGTGGGGAACTAACTGCAGAGAGACACACAGCATTCTATTCAATGAAACACACAATAAGGAAACAGAAAAAAAATGAAATACAGTACTTTTAAAACTGCAAGTTTGTACTTAACAGAAGACTAAAATACACTACTGCAAGTTTCACTTAACTTCAGCTTCTAATGCAGGTGATTGTAACTGACTCTTTCATGCCATGCTATCTCATCATTTCTCATATTTTACTGTATTTATTCTACAATGTAATTAAAAAGACAATATGATGCATTTTTCAAGTTTTGTTAGCTATTTTCATCTTTCTGTGGCTTTATATAAGAAAGATTTAAAGAGGTAAGGAAATGTAAAATTCCACCTAAACATATAACATGATCCGTGTGTAGTTTGCTTGAGAAAAGAATACCTCAGAGTAGCTCTAATACTGGTTCTGTTTTTAAATCTTCAGCTATCCAGGACGAGTGAAATATATTTGCACTACAGAAAATGAAAGCTTACTCTGCTCCTTCTTCTCCCAGTGCTTAATCAACAGAGTCCCTTTTGAGGTAGATCCGCTCAAAGTTAACTTCCATCATTGCTATTTCTTCTTAGGTTTCAAAAGTAAAAGCATCTGTTATTCATGAGGATCTAAACAATGACCATCATTGGTTTAGTTCTCTTCCTAACAAAGAGATTTCCCCCAGATCCAGACCCCAAGAACATTAGACCTGAATGACTTTCTTCCTCTGCTTCTCAGACAGGGATTGTTAAGTTACTGCTACTGTGGCATCTGGCAGTGATTTGACATCCCACTCTTCAACTGATAGTGTTTCTTCAGTAGGCACACAAAGAGAGCTCCAAAAACACAGAGACACTTTAATATCTATGAAACATGCAACAGCAAATCATATCAAGCTTGATTTATTGGATCTCCCTTTGTCTGTTTTATGTTATTGCTTTTTTGACTGAACTCTATTTTAGCTGCAGTCCCCATCTATGTGTTTTGCTGGTATTTTTTCAGTCTCAGATGTTGAAGGAAAATGTTGGTGCTGATCTCGTCTTATTCTTCCATGTCTATCAGGTCCAGAAGAAATTTTTAATTTCAGCTGAATTAAAAAAAAATCCAGGTATTTCAGAAGGCATGTAAAGATAATTTTTATGAACAATTTATGCAGTGTAAGGGAACAGCATACTATCATCTTACTAAAACTGAAAGTGATGAGCTATTAGCATTAGTTATGAATGAACAGATAATAATTAAGAACACTGATAAGGGAGAGAGAGCATTAGTGATCGATCCTGATTCTTATGTTAATAGTACATTGCTAATATATATGCTCATTTAAGTAATTTAAAAGAAAAATAATTTAATAACATATATTTGTAGAACTGTATTTGACATACACTTGAATTGATCTCTATCCTTAGGGCTCCTAAATTACTCATCCAGTTATACCTATTTATTATGGACTACCAAAGATCCATAATGATTTGCTATATCCACCCATGAGACTTACTCATTACTTACTTATTCAAATGGGGGTGGTTATTTGTCCCTGTCCTCTATCAAATTTTTGAGACCCACCATTTTAGTTTTCCACTCAGGGTCATATTTTGGGTCCAGTTACAGTGAATCTGAAGTTTTTCTCTTAGCTATTGACATCAGTATCTTCAGAGTGGTTGCTAGCCACCACAGCTTCAATGCTGAGACCACACTTTTGAGCATCATTTCTCTCAATATTGATCATGTCTTTGCTTCACATTTTATGAGCTGACGTTACAACACTGACATTAGCCCTAACTCATTCTGAGTTAACCATTCCATTGCTGAGGTTAGTCTTTCAGCATTTGACAACAATACCTTTGACTTTGGCATCAGCGCTGCATACCACCTTGGTCCCATTAATGGCCCATTGTTTGAGATTTGGCCAGTGTGTCACTCATACCTCTCAACTGTACAGATTTATGCAGAATGCCCATATTTTTGGCTTATATTTTTGGTCTGTTCCTTGTAAAATGTATGGTTTTCTGGCAAATCACTGGGATGATCTTAGGACTGAAGTCAATAAATAATTACATACATCTGAGTTTCAGAGTTCAAATCCTTCAGAAAATGTATATTAAAACAAACAATGTTATTCTAGCAACTTTCTAATTTTATAAGAACAATATTTAAAATATGTCCCTATTCTTGGGCCTTTGCCCCCCCATTTTGTCAGGCTTTGTCCAGATTTCTTGTGCTAAGGGATTGAGAGGTATGATGGGTCTGGAAGTGATAGGTCCAGTGGGTTATCACCTCAAATATTCAAACCAACATCTCTGTCTCAAGGGACAGCATTAGTGTTGTTCTTTGTGTCAGTGATGCAGGCTTCCATGTATGTGCCTCCTTCAAATTTTACAGTCATAGGATCTCAGATAGTGATTCAAGTGCTGCTGTTTCTTTGCCTGTACACCCAGCCCCATCAACAAAACAGGACCTGGAGGTGAACTGCTTTAGCCCATCTCGATAAATTTGCTCTTCTTTATCCACAGACCATTTCCCATTTGAGGCAAAGTAAGAAATGCAAATGTCAGATAAAGCACTCAGACTGTCTACTACAGTCACCCACAATGGAGATAGCTATGGATTAGGAAGATGATTCCCCATTCCCCCTGATGACTCCAGGTTTGGGGGTTGTTAAAGATTGTAAAGCAAAATACAAGATGGATCTTCTCATAAGTGTATCCTGCAGGAGGCCTTTCGATATCCCAAGCTTCCTTACTAGGCAGTCCCCTGAGGACACAAAATGATTTGACTGTTAGTAAAAACTGCTTGTCGAAACCCAAGTATTGAGTTGTCAATTCCAAGGAGGCCAAACAAAATCCTTTGGCATAATATGGATGGGCCACATTGGTCTTCAACTCATCCAATTTACTCCATTATGGTGGTGGCTTCCTTATAAAGACTCCCACCCCACTCCACTATACATCCAGCAGACAGAGAATCACATGCATTGGCTAGAGTTTCTCACTGAGAGCAATAAATTATTTGTTGCATATGCTGTACATCCAGTGAGAGCTAACTAAGGAAACCTGTTATTCCTTGGAGGAGTTGAGAGCAGAGGACTTAAAATTTCAACCTTTCTTCAGTTGAAAACATCACCAAGGGACAAACACATACAAGGATATTCATGATGCACCAAAGACAGCAGACTTCGACTTGGGGATGTGCCATCACGCCTGAATGATTTCTTTCATAGCAGGTCATATCCAAAAAGAAGAAAACCATTCTCTAGCATATTGAATTATTTCATGTCTCCTGCTAACACACATGTGATCCATCATTTTACATGTAGTAAAGAAGGTGTTTTGGCACTGCTGGACACCTAGCTGGATACCTCCAAAATGTACTCATACAATAATGGCCCCTGGATCTTTTCAAAATTACCCCCATTTCCCATAACCTCACATTTCTTCAGAGGGACAAACTAATGAAAGCCAGGGTCATTCTCATTGCTTTTTTTTGGTGTCTCCAACAAGTCTGGTTTGGCCTCACCTTCCAGAGTAACTTTCACATGTGAGTCTTCTCAGAACTCTCCTTGATAACACATCTAGAAAGATTCACCCACATCTCCACTGCCTGTGGTCAAACACCTGATTACTCCTACTCCAGTGATAGCAAATAAACCTTCTTACTCTTAAAATTTTATTTTTCATACCAGAACAAGTTATAAAACGAAATGGGCACAGTTTTCGATTTGGGCTACATCTAGATACGAGTATTATTTTACTGACCCTATCCCTACTCTTCTTGATGTTTTGTTTCATATTTTGGACTATGGCTTAAGTTATTCATCCATTAAAATTCATCTTTCAGCCATGTCTATTTTTCATCAAGACACTAAACCTCTGAGGATGCTCATCACAGTATGTCAAGAAGGAACATTCCAGATGACAGAAGAATAAGCATTATATGCAATGTACATGAGCAGAGTGGACATTCACAACTGTGGACAGAGGTATCAAATTTCTGTCACACTGTATGAAAGTGCTGGAATGAGTAAATGATAAATGAATATGCAGAGCAGCAGAAAGTAAGATGGGAAAGGGAGTCCAGTAGTTGATAGCTTGATAGGTCATGATTGATAGACCACACTGCTTTGCCAGTAATGGTCTGTACCTGTCCCTCACTAGGCTTTTGGGTATTGGCCAAAACATTATCCACCCCAAACTGCCTTTTTTAGGCATTGCCAAACTGATAAATCTTCCAACATAGTTAATTCTACTGAAGATAAACAAAAGCTATTACTGTTTAATGCTAGGAGTGTCAACAAGAAGCTCTACTCCATGGAACTTCTCCTCACTCTGGAGAGTGTTGACATCTTAGTGAGACATAGTGTAAAGCCATGGAATGCAGCCGTGCAGTGCAAGTCTATAATACCTTAAACACATTTAGACAAGTTACTATATAAGAAGGGACAAGAGGTGGAGGTGTATCAATCCACATAAACAGTAAGCACACCTCAAGACTGGTCAAACAGTATGATATGCTTGAACTATTCTATGCCCAGTCAACCTTAGGTAAAGTCCCATACCATATCCTTGCTAGCTACAGGTACCCATCTATGTCTCAGGATAACCATATCACATAATTGAATATACTGGAGTCACTTATCATTCAGTCAACACCATATTCATGGGTGATTTCAACTACCCCACTATAAACTGGCATACATAGACAATCAATCACATGCAGATGCAAAGATTTCTGGATTTTATCAATGCAAACACCCTGGAACAGCTAGTCTGCATACCTACAAGGGGTGCAAATATCCTGGATCTGGTACGCACAAATATGTGTGAATGTTGCAAATTCCCTACTGTAATGTCCTCAACAGTCAGATCAGATAACAGAGCAGTCACCCTTGAAATATATGTATAAAACCCCAACTCTCAGCAATCTCCAGAACCATTAAGAACTTTTACAAGGCCAACTATCTCCTTATTAAGTAATGGCATAGCTAAACTCCAAGCTCCCTCCAAACTCACTGTAGCCTATGTTGAAGTGTTTACAGAAACTCTGTACAAGCATGTAAGTAACTGCATAGAAACAGCAGTACCAAACCAAAATATACTCCTAAAACAATCCCCCTTATTGGATCCCCAGTATAAATAGGTTGTACAACAAAAGAAAGAAAATCCTGTGTAACAATAGGAAGGGCTATGCTCAACAGACAATAAACTCCCTAATCAGTCTCAACAAGCAACTCAGGGGACTAATCAAACCCATCAAAGCCAACTTCAAGGCAAAAATAGTCTCCCAGGCTAAGGATAACCATAGGACATTTTTCAGATATGTATACAACCTTAAGGGGAACACTCATTAGTGTTGTTGTTGTCTTTCGGCTTTTCCCGGTTAGGGATCACCACAGCAGAACTCTGGCCCGCTAATGATTGGCAGTAGATTTTGACGAACACCGAGGTGCCAGCTCGACGTTCAACCTTCAACGAAGGCATGGCCATTTACGCATATCTTTCGAACACCCACCCAACCGTGGGGAGGACATGCAGACTCCACACAGAAGGCACTCCCCGCACTCCAGCCGAGAATCAAACAGGAGAACCTCTTGCTGTGAGGCAACAATGCTACCGCTGCACCACTGTGGAATGGAAACACTTATTAATGTACTGAGCTAATTGTAAATGGAATGCCCTATATCAAACTGGAGGATATAGCAAATTTATTGGCTGATAACTCTAGCTCCAATTTTATCCCTCTGTTACCCTGTATTATTTTTCTCCTAGCTATCACTAAAGAACAGTTCTTCACCGCACTCGCCAAAGCTAAAACACTACATCATTGGGTCCTGATAATATCCCAGAATGCCTCTTAAGTAGATTGAAACATAACCTGTCAGCCCCACTAGAATCTCTATTCAACACAGTCTCCAGAAAGTCTTTGTCCCTAGGGAATGGAAGACTGTGTTGTGTGTATGTTTCTCAGAATAGCGATTTTTTTCCCTGGGAAAAAAATTTGCAGATTTCGGTGTTTAGGGTTTGATATTATAACATTCGATGTTTACGAACTTCAATGTTATAATATAGACCCCCTTGACATGACAAAGGCATTTGACACAATACCTCACTTGGGTATTATTTATAAACTCACAAATGTAGGCATGAATCAATATGCCACCTTATGGATAGCCAGATAGCTCGTGTATAGCACACTTGAACTTAGGGTGGGGGAAATCCACCTCCACAAGAGGCCTGTTACTTATGGTGTCCCACAAGGCTCAGTACTGGGACCTCTCCTGTTCTGAATATAGTCCTTTGAAGTCACAGCAAATGTAGAAGTCCTTTGGCTGGCCAAGTTTGCTGATGACTGCAAGGTGGGAGCAATCACTGAAGTCCCACAACATGTGGATATCCTCCAAAATCGTCTGACACAGATGAGTAATTGGAGCCAAAGCCATGACCTAAAACTCAGTGCAAAAACTGTATAATTATACCCTTTGGGAAGATGACCACTCCTGCAAATGACAACATTGTTAACTCTCCTCTAGGAGTAGGCCCAGTGGTAAGGGACTTGGAACTCAAGTTGACAGTAACCTGACTTTTGATCACCATGTTTCCATGGTGGTGAGAAAATCTTGCTACATGACACAACTTATAAGTAAAGGCATAACATCCATATCTAAGGAGATCATAGCCCCACTGTACTCCTCCCTAATTAAACCAATGATCGAGTACAATTCACTCTTCAGTATGTACCCAACCAGGCATTTGCAACAGCTGGAGTGGCCACAGGAATTTCCTCACTAAAAGAATGCAAAGTATAAATAACATGTCCTATGTGTATTGCTTCAAATCCCTATCCCTGTACTCAGTCTCCTACAGACTACTGATGAACGATCTGTGCCTAACCTGCAAGATGGTCTATGATCCAGCCTTGAAGTATTCACAAGACAAACATCACCAGAATTACCCAATTTAAGCAACTAAACTTTGTCTGTGGCATAAACAAAACACGTTGAAGGGACAGAAAAATGTGTCAGAGATTACCCTTTCTCAGGAACAGACTCCCCAGTCATGTGAAGCAGAGCTCTTCCCTAAGCCTATTCAAATGCAGCTTGGACTAATGAATAGGAAATCAGAAATTCATCCCTAGTTTATCACCTGTATCCCTTATGGATAGGGGTAGCTTGTTGATGCCCCAAGGCAAAGCTATATACCAAAGCCATTCTAGTCCATAGGTACTAATAAATTGTGAAAATTGGGACATGAATGGCTAGGTTTTAAAATGGCTCAAAGGCTGTTAGCCTAGTAACCTAGGATCCTATAATCATGTCCATAATTATTTTCTTTATGGCATTACATCTGAGACTAGTCAGGCATATAGGCTAGTAGTTTCCTGGGTCCATGGGTAGCCCGCAGTTGTGTAGAGGGAAAACAGGTGCAGTCCTCCATTCACCTGGCACAAAGCCTGTTTAGAGGCTATGACTGAATAGTGCTTCTGGTGGTTCTGATAAGTCATATTTCATGCCATTAAGGAAGCATCCTGTTATATTATCAAGCCCTACTGATGCAGTGTTCTTGACCTTGGAGAGTTCATTAAGGACATGTTCCCTTGTGACAGTTGGTGGAGATATAGTTAGATGTATTTTTTGAGAGATGTCTGTGGGAGAAAAAAGGTTGACATTAGAGCTGAATTTGTTTACCAGTAGGTTTGCTATATCCTCAGGCTCAGTATAGGTGGTTCCATTTGAAATTAGTTTGGAACTTTATTGTATATGGCTTTTGGGGTTTGGGGCATTCCTGAAAAATTCCTTGTGACTCTCCTTAGCCTAGGAGGTTATTTTTGCCCCTATCTGGGTTGTTCATTGGTTTGATGAGGGGGTTCTTACCTTGCTGGGCATTGCAGTTCCAATTTTTGGTCATGACTTTGTTTCTTTTGTTATACAATCTATTATAGATACATATGCTCATAGGTAAGTACTAGGCTACCTGCCACCACGGGGCTTTCCAAGCCCAGCCTACCTCCCTTTTTGTGCTCAAAATAACTTATCCCATTTGGTTATAGATTGGCTTTACCCATCTCATGGTCAATAATTATATATTACCCCTAATAAGAATAACTGGGATCATACTCATAGATAATTTGAGGGGACCCATGCATGGGCTAAAGCATTTAGGAGCTACCTCTGCCCATTAGTAGGACAGAGGGGCAGTCCAGGGGTAAATGTTCTGCTTTCCAGTCATAGATCTAAGTTATACTTGAAAGTGGATAGGGATGAACTTTGTTTTATGTGCATGGGGAGTCAATTCCATAGCAGCAATATTCTCTGTGAAATATACTTGTCCCTCCAAACCATTCTGTTTATGTTGCAGAAGAGATTTAGATCCCTAGACTGAGTATTTCTGATGCCAACTGACTTGCTGATGTACATCAAATCAATTAGTAATGTTCAGAGGATGCCTTCTATGCCAGACACAGATCACCCCTTAGCATTCTGTAGGATACTGGATATAGTGACAGGGCCTTGAGTTGGTCCATGTAGGACATGTTGTTTAGGCCTTGTATCCGTTTAGTAAGGTACCTCTGAGGGCATTCCAGATGTTGCATGTGTCTGGACAGATACATGCCAAAGGGGCATTACACTCAATTACTGGCCTAATGAGGGCTGACTAAAGAGGGATAATGACAACCCTAGATCTAGATACAATCGCTTTGTTTATAAGTTGTGCAATACAGAAGGACTTTTGTACAATAGAATCAC
This sequence comes from Protopterus annectens, assembly GCF_019279795.1. Taxonomy (NCBI): domain Eukaryota; kingdom Metazoa; phylum Chordata; order Ceratodontiformes; family Protopteridae; genus Protopterus; species Protopterus annectens. Next base: position 1,802,052,506 of record NC_056735.1, read on the forward strand.
ATTGATTTAAAGTTAGGTCACTGTCCACATAAGTTCTCAAATTCTAAATTCTTGGGTCAGCTCTTAGGGCAGTATTGTAAATGTGGCAGTTATTTGGGGTAGATGACTTCCCAAAGGATGCAATAATTTATTTTTTGGCATATGGCTTCAGATCATGATTTTGACACCAGTTATTTATTTGAGACAAATTTTAATGTAGAATGGTTAAGTCATTTAAGGATTCAATGATTCAAACATAGTGAGCCAGAGCCTTTTTGTATTGGCTTTTACTTCATACAAGTAGATGTCAAACAGGAGACATCCCAGCACAGAACCCTAGGGGATTCCACTGGTGACTATTTTTTTGTGGAAGTAACTTCCCCTCTTTTGATTATCTGCATCTTATCTGTGATTCAGTTGTCAATCCAGCCTATTGATGTTAGGATTTCACCATGGTGGCTTGTTTTGTTGATTTTTTTCTGTGCTTATTTCAGGTAGGTACAGCTGCCTCTATGCAGCTATATACAGGCTTGCCAAGGGTTTCTGTGAGCCACTCTGTATAGGCAATGGTGGGGCTTGACATTTTGCTGGGGTTTCACTTAACAGTAGAATATTTGCCTGAAATAATTCTTAAAAGTTCTGGGGTTACCTGGTGTTCCAGGTTTTATTTTTATTTTGAAGGAGATAGCTTTATGGTCTGATCTGACCAGTGATGCTATTACACTCAGGCAGGTACAATGTTCTCCAATGCTGTTGAGGACTAGGTCAAAAATTATGTTACCACTAGTGGGCATTCTGACTAGCTGATCCAGGGCATTTGTTTTGAAAAAGTCCAGGAATCTTTGTTTGCAAGTTTGAGGCTGTGTATGATTCCCAGTTTATAGTGTGGTAGGTGAGGTCACCCATGAGCATGGTCTGGGTTAAATGAAGAATGACTTTAGCTAATTTAAATATGTGGTATTTAAATCATAGAGGGAGACCTATAGCTCACAAAGATATGGTATAGGACTTTGCTTATAGCAAGTTGTATGTGTCGGAGTTCAAGTGCATCATACTGCTTGACCAGCCTTGAGGTGTGTGTTTGTTTTTGATATAAATTGTGACACTTCACTTTTTTCCTTTCTGTGCAGTATGTGGTCTAACTGTGTGGAAGGCATTAGAGCCCTGCATTTCCAGGGTACACTTCATGGTAACTATACAGATGTCTATATTCTCCACAGTGAGAAGAGCTGCAGGAAGTACAGTTTTTGGTTTAGACTCCTGGCATTGAGCAGTACCATCACTTTTAGATTATTATGCTTTGGTTTATCTATGTTGGATAGTTTATCGGGGTGACAATGACTAAAAAAAGCACTGTGGTGGTGCACAAGGTTTTAGCCAATATTCCAAAGGGTAGAAAGGGACATATGCAGACATTCCCTGATGAAGCATAGTGGTTGGTCAATCATATCCTCCCAGGCTGACAAATATTACACCCCCTTTGACTGACACTAAAAATGAAGCCAATTCTTAAAATCAATTATTTTTTGTTCAGATTGTGGCATCATCCTTGTAGGAGGTAGAATGCTGCTCAATGTTAGGCTCATACTGGCCTGAGATACTTAAACCTAGAGCTCCAGCATGTCTCTCTTCATATAGTCCAGGAATGTATGTCTCAGATCATTTACTCCCACATGGACTATGACTGAGTCAGACTGGTACTTGTAGATCAATTATTTGAATGCATGAGAAATCTGGTGGATCCTGGCCCCAGTAGGCAGCTAACTATAACTCTATTCTTACTCACCATGACCACAATGTTGGATTGTGTAGTGGTCTGCCATATGAAAGAATTAGATGGACAGACAGTATGATTTGAGGCTTAATGTATTATGGTGGATGTTTAGTATTATGTTTTTTTCCTTAAGGTTGCTGAGGGTACCTATTGTAACTATTGCATCTGTGGTGCCTTTGAGGTTTTCTTTTGGAGAGATTACTTTGAAGAGCCTCAGCATATATGAGACTGTGTTTGTCCTGTAGTGTGTGTGGCAGGTATTGCATACAGTTGTGTGTTTCTGACATACTGTTTGGTATTCGTAGTGGATTTATGTGAGATCCTTGCCTGCAGATCCAGTATAAACGTACATCTCTCACATACTTGTCAGGTTGTTTGAGAATTAGGTGGTTATCAGAAAAAAATGAGACAACTTACAATTTGTCATATGATGTCCATTTCTACCAAGTTAGTTTCAGAGATAATAGGAAAGTGCAGATCCATAGTTTCAATATATATATATATATATATATATATATATATATATATATATGTGTGTGTGTGTGTGTGTTTATTTATCTACATACACACATATATATATGAGAGAGAGGTATATATATATATATATATATATATATATATATATATAGATAGATAGATAGATATATGTCAAACATGGGTTACAAGGAGAGTGTTACCAAGGGAATTTATTCCTCCACCATGAGGAAGAACAGATTGCCTAGGGTACCAGTTGGGTAAGAAGTACAATCTCAGTCTAATCTCATTGAGCAATACCCCTCTTCACACAAACCTTGTGCTCATCAAGCAATTATGTGTTCAGGAACTCTTGTGGTTGTTTTACAGGGAAATTGATATTCTATACACCTGAGTCTATATAGGGCACTCCTAACCATTGCTACATGATGTGCAGCATCACACAAATGTGACAACTTTATAAAGGCAGACAAAAACAGTAAACAAGCAAAATAGCCCACTGGCCAATCACGACAAGCGCACTCTAAGGTTTCTTCAGTGATTCTCAGAACAGACAAGACCAGGCTCCTGCTATCAATCTACTCAAGCTAGACAATAGACGTATTCTTTTCTTACTTTAAACAACTAAAATGAATTCCAAAGTGTAGTACATGACCCAGTTAAACAGTACTATAGAAACTCAAAAGTTGATTACAATGGCAAAAAACAGGCTATATAAAAGTGCAACAACTCTGCAAATAATGCACAAATATAAAAGCAGCACTAGTATATATAAAGATAAAGTGCAAAACAGCAATGTGAAGTAATTATTTAGCTGTGAATGGATTTGGATTTAGTGCAACAGTCAGATCCACTGGCAACGGGCAATGCACTGATGCAGCAGTTAACGTTTTCACCTCTCAGCAACAGGTGACATTGTGGTGCAGCAGTTAATGTTGTCACCTCACGGAAAGAGGTTCTCTGGTTTGATTCTCAGCTAGGGTACCTTCTGTGTGGAGTCTGCATGTCCTCCCTGTGCCTGCGTGGGTTTCCTCCCACATTCCAAAGATGTGCATGGACCATCTTTCCCTGACCTCCACTGAAAATAGGCTGTATGTTGTGTCTTTCAGCTTATCCCACTTAGGGGTCGCTACATCGGAACTCCGGTCCGCTAATGTTTGGTAGTGGATTTTTATGTGCCAAGTTACCAGCCCTGACACAAAACCTTCATCGAAGGCACACCCATTCACGCATGCCTCCACACTGAAGACGCTCTAGCTGAGAAGCGAATGGGACAACGTCTTGCTGTGTGGCAACAACGCTACCGCAGCACCACTCCCCAGTCAACAAATGTTAAATAAATAATAAAATAAAAACTATAGCACTAAAAAAAAGTAGTTAAATGTGCAACTGTTCTGCGTTATATATAAGAGAAGCTCAAGGATGAGCAGGGCATTTAAAAAAGGCACTTTACTGAGACGAAGGCTTTCTTTTATATCTAGTCTTCCTAGGATATAAACAAAACTATATAATAATATTACTACACCTAGAAACGCAATTATGCAACATAATATTCAGAAAGAAAGGAGGGGGCGTGGCCAAGGATGAACACAGGATAGCAGCAGATTTCTTCAGCTCCACCAATTTCATTACATTGACAGGAATTAATTACTTAAAAAAATAATTCTTGAAGTAATTTTCTTTCTAAATATGTTTGTTTTATATAGTTCTTGAACTATATCTAAAAAAGAAAGGAAATCTTAATAATATTCCTGTCAGAAATTACTTTGGAAATTTTCCTGTCAGTTTATCAGTCTGAAATGAGTTCCAGTAAGACAAATTCTCAAGACTCCAGCATCAAGAAAGAACTTCAGTCTCTGATAATTATAGTCCAGCAACTTACTGCTAAGATGGATAAAATGGATACTAAAATAGACACTTTCATAGAAAAAAACTACAAAACAAATAGACTTGCTACATATGGACCTGCAACAACAGAAGATCCAGATGACAGGCATAGAAGAAGCTGTGAATGACATGGAAAATAAAATACAAGAAGAGGAAATCAACATTGAGTTTCTGCTGAAACAAAATACACATTTACAAACAAAGCTGGATGACCTGGAAAATAGATCTAGGCGCAATAACATTAGGATTTTTGGACTGCCAGAAAATATTGAAGGTAACAATATTACTTCTTTTTTAACAACATGGCTCCCTAAAACTTTAGATTTACCAGAAGCATTCTCTTTTGGTATCGGAAGAGCACATAGATCTATAGCTAATACCAACTCTAACAAAAACTATCCTAGATCAGTTATAGTTAGATTTCTATCATCTTTTGATAAAGAGATGGTTCTTAAATCTGCTTGGGCTAAAGCTCCTGTTAAGTTTAATGAGACAACTGTGCGTTTTGACAATGACTATTCTTCCATGGTAATTGCTAAAAGAAAAGTTTTTCTGCCACTAATAAGGGAGCTTAAAAAAGCACAGTTTAAAACATACCTTCTGTTTTCTGCCAAGCTTAAAATCTTCCTTCCTGATGGTCCTAAGGTCTTCGATGATTTAGACTCTGCTTTACTGTTTGTCAAAGAAAAAAGGATTGCGGATAAAATAGAAGAAATGGAATGGGCTAGTTCTTCATTAAAGAGATTGGCAACTGAAGCTTCCTTGAAGACTTCAGAGAAGAAGAAGAGACTAAAAAACAAATGATTTGTTATATGTTTTTTTTTCTCTCTCATCATTTTAGTTCATTATTAATCTTTTTGAATATAGTTCCTGCATTTCCAGAAAGCCACAAATATTTTGGAAAAGATTTAATCAAAGTTATTCTCTATGTGCAAAGAAATGTTTTGTTTCATAACCAGTCAAAATGCCTGAGGATTTAATGGCAGGCTGTGACTCGATTTGTTTTTCTTTCTGAAAAAAGTAAGGTTAGTAATTTGATACTTTTTTTATCTTTATCTTTTTTTTCCTTCTTCTTTTATTATTTTCTTTGTTTAAACAATGACATTCTATTTAGATTATGTAGTGGGTAAAGGGTGGGGGAGGGCAGGGAGAGAACAGTAATGAAAATATCATTAATAGAATAATAACATATTTATTTCTTGTAAAAGTTTATAAGTTCTTCAAATGCTATTTCTAATTATACTTCCTTGATTATACTGCTTATGCTTGTTTGTAAATAATCTGTCATGCTTTAACTAATAATAATCAGAACTAAATGAGTAAATAATATGTTTTATTTTTAACTCTATTAATATAAACAGTAAGTAACATTCCATTGTATATACTTCTTACAGCTTTCTCTTACATTTTTTTATTTCTGCCTCACTCCTTTTTATTTTCTACTCTCTTTTCTTTTCTTTATTAATATATAGAAATGCTTTTGACTGTGTGGGCACAGTGAATAATAGGATTTGTATGAAAATTGAGTTGGGAGAAGAATGCTGAGTTTTATTGTTTGTTGGTAATTTTGAGTTTAATTTCACTTGCATAGAGGCTGTGATGATCTGTGGAATACATTGTGGAGGTTCTGTCATGTTTAGATGCATTTACACTGCTAAATGAATGTTTGTCACTAGTTTTTAATAAGTTTCCCGCCAAAATGTTAAGAGAGACAATCTGGGATGTGGGCTGTCTTATGCACAATGTCCTTGAGTTACCTCAGAATCTTCAAATCACAGAATTCTCACAGAGAAACTGAAAGCAGTTAGTATAAACATTGACAAGGTTATCACACTGACACACCACAGATTCAGGAAAAATACTCTGTTCATAAAATATGTCAGTTATAATGAGTTTAAATGATGTAGTTTCTTGTAGTAAGTAAATGTCTTATTTTAGAAGGCATAAAAATGAAACATTTATTTAAATGTTTTTGAAAATCTACTTAACAGCAGCATAATAATCTGTGTTAAAAATTTGTGTTCCAAACATATACTTTACTATAACTCATTTAATTCATCTGATTGACAAACATAAATAATCTTATAACTCTATTCTGGAAGAAATGTCATGTGATATATTTTAAAGCAGTAGGTTAGCATGATTGTAAAATCTGGTTACCAATATGTGTTTGCTGTGCATTGTTTTGTATAAAGCAGACAGATTTATTCTGGGG
>NC_056735.1:1802061334-1802161334 GCF_019279795.1 Protopterus annectens
TTCAAAAATAGATAGGGTCTTTATTTCTAACCAGATGGTAACAGATTTAATTAATTCCAAAATCATTTCATGTCCTATATCTGATCATAACTCAATTGTTTTCGAATTCATGATAAAAAATACTCATAATGTTCAGATCAAAAGGATACCAGCATACTTAACTCAGCTAAAAGACTATAAAGAATATATACTTTCAGAAGTACAACATTTTCTAGACATAAATAATACTCCTGAAGTCTCCGTTGTCTATGTTTGGGATGCCTTAAAATCATATCTATGGACAAAGTATCAGATGGTATAATAACAAAAGGAAATCTTGGGATAAGGAATTGTTAGATATTCAAAGTAAACTAGACTCTTAAAAACATAATAATAAAGAAAATATTATGGACAAGAAAGTTATTGAAGAAATAAACAAACTAAATGAGAAATACAAAGAAATTTTAACTCATAAAGTTAAAATAACTTTAGAGAAATACAAGTTTTTGTCTTATTCAATAAGCCCCAAATACTTACATAGACTTAAAAATAAAACAAAAGATTGAATAAACAAAACCATATCAAAGAAATCTTTTCTCTAAGGAAAAAGAAGAATGTTTCTAGTATACCAGAAATACTGGATGAATTTAGAAATCACTTTCACATGATTAACCATAACAACATTAACATGGAACCTAAAGATAAAATAAAGGAGTTTATAACCACAAACATGAATAAAAAGCTTAATAAACAACAGATTAAACTATTGGACAAGAGTATTTCATATACAGAAGTTATTACACAAATAAATAAGCTTAAATCAAACAAAGCACCGGGTAATGATGGTATTATACCAGAGATATATAAAATCCTTTCTAAAACTACATATTCATTAATACATAAGGTTTTTATTCTGGCCCAAACTGAGTTAATAACCCCCATCTTGGCAATATACATTTATTTCACCAATTTTAAAACCTAATAAAGATCCAACTAGATGTTCTTCATATCGACCCATCTCATTACTTAATGTTGATTATAAAATGTTTATGAGTATTTTTGTTGATAGATTGAAGACAATTATCCCGGCATTATAGACATAGATCAGACGGGCTTCATTGTAAATAGAAATACTTTTGATAATATAAGAAGAACTTTAACATTAATTGATTTTGCAAATAGGAAAAAGAAAGATTTAACACTTATTAGTCTTGATATAGGTTCAGCATTTGATTCAGTAAGTTGGGACTATCTGTTTACCTTACTGAAATGCACAAATTTCTCTGATGCATTTGTAAATTTAATTGAGCATTTATACAAAGGAACGCTGGCTTATATTAAGGTAGGAACATATGTTTCACAAAAATACCCATTCTTAAAGGTACAAAGCAAGGATGTCCACTTTCTCCACTATTATTCACTTTAGTAATGGAGCCTTGGGCTAATTTGATTAGAAACAGTACTGACATAGAGGGTTTTGAAATAGAAGAAAATACAACATCAAAAATTCAACTTTTGCAGATGATGTTCTAATTACATCAGCAGGATCTAATTCTTCTATGCAGTCTTTATTTGATAAAATGATGAATTTTAAAAGTATTTCTGGTTTAATATTCAATGAAGAAAAACTAAAATACTACCTATATATACACGAAAAAATACTCTCATTAGTGATTTTACTAAATATGTACCCAACTCAGGTCAGATAACTTATTTAGGTATAATACTATCTAAAGATATTAAATCTATTATATATAATAACTATAATACCTGTTTTCTTAATATACAAAATCTTTTAATACCTGGAATAATATGTTTTTTACTATGGAGGAGAGACTTACAATTATTAAAATGATAATATTCCCCAAGATGTTATACTTAATACAATCAATAATACTTTCACCTACAAAAATAACTATCAAGAAACTGAATACACTAATGTTAAATTTCTTATGGGCACCTAATAGACCTAGGATTGCATTAAAGAAACATACTAATAGCTGGTCTCAAGGGGTATTTCTTTTCCAGACTTTAATTTATATATCATCTCTTCTATTATAAAAGTTATTACTTTATTAATAGATCGGTCATATGTCGCAAAATGGAAAGATTATTGGGAGCTAATTAGTATGCACTTCATGAAAATCTCCTTAACACATAAAAATATGATTATAAATAACTCCATGTTGTGGTTGCTAAAGGAATTTTGTACTTCACCTATTACACCTAAACATATGGTCTGTTACCCATTAAATATTATTATTAGTTATCGTAACTTTATATTCATGCACCCTAAGTATAGGGAATGGAATTTTATTGTATTCCCTATAATTTATACTCAGGGTATGCTTATGTCATCTACTTCTGAAGGAGCTCATTTAGCTATAGATAATAATCTAAAGTACTGGTATCAGCTGATATCTGATAATAAAGTTAAAAATCTAGATTTCTTAAAACAAGAATTTGATCTAAGAGAAACTTGCTGGTTAGAGGTTCAGATCTTTAGACAACATCTCATTGATAGAATAGATCTAATGTCTATAACAGTTAAAGAATCTATTCCAAAACTGATTGATTACTTGATAATAAATTTACAGCATAAAGTTTCTGATAAAGGTAAACTTTCATATATACATAAAATTATCAGACAAGAAACTTTTTACAATGTAGATTCATACTGGAATTATTTCACCTCTATTAATGGGGACCCACCAACTCAACAAGATAAACAATATATATTGGAATCTGCTTATAGAACTACATCTTCCATTGTCTGGAGACTTTATACATGGAAATTTTTACATAGATCTTTTTATGCACCTTTGATGATGAATAAAATTAATAATAAAGATAATCTATGTAAGAGATGTAATGTAGAAATTAATGCTGACTGGGCTCATATGTTTGTATACTGTATGAAGTTGAAAGAATACTGGAAGTCAATTAATGAATTTTTGCAGGCTCTTTTTACAGATAATTTCATTATTTCTAAGTCTCTTATATTATTCAACACACCTGTACCTCAATGTGTTAAAAAGATTAAGCTTCCCTTGTTATGGTCTATCCTAGCAGTGGCTAGGAAAATAATAACTAGAAATTGGATTTCAGATACACCTCCTTCGTTCAATGAATTTAAAAATGTTATGAATATAATGTGTCATATGGAAATAAGCACAATTAGAATGAGAACAACTAGAAAAACATCACATTTTATTGTATGGGATAATTTACAAAATTTGTTAAAAAAATTCTAATTTCAATAGCACAGTATTTTAGTTTAATTAATTGATCTGATTGTAGTGGATGTCTTTGTAAATACTTTAGTTGTTTTGTTGAATATTATAATAATACCTATTTTTAATTATTTGTATAAAATTGTTATGATATTTCTCTTATATGTTAAAACAATAAACTTGTTTTGAAAAAAAAAAGAAAGAAAGAAAGGAAATGCAGTCACTGCCATTTTCTGCATATGTCACCAAAAAGAGATACTGCTCACCAGTGATCCTCACCAATATGCAGGTCTTATCAGAGTTGATCATTCTTTCTGAATGACATAGGTCTGCTCCCCCACCCAAATGTGGAACACTGACATCCACCTTGTGTAGTGTCTTTTAATGAAATTAGTAAAGAAGTCTTGTTGCAAATAAGCCCCAATATTATGGAGCAAACTAAATGACCCAAAGTATTTCTCCGTTATTTCAACCAACAGTTTAGAATAAACATAGTTTTCATTAACAAAAAATGGAGACCTGATCATTTAAACCAGAAACTAAAAACATCCAGGAGAATCTCTGAATTAATTTTTTTCACTAGAAATGACTTGCAGTTGCCAGCCTTTTGTACAGCTGCTACTTCCTAAGGAAGATAGAAAATGGAAAAGAGCTAAAGATCCAACAGCTTCTGAGTGCCTGCACAAAATGTTGCGTCTGTGTTCATTTCTCATCATCTCTATATATATATATGTGTGTGTGTGTGTGTGTGTGTGTGTGTGTGTGTGTGTGTGTGTGTGTGCGTGTGTGTATATATATATGTGTGTGTGTGTGTGTGTGTGTGTGTGTGTGTGTGTGTGCGTGTGTGTGTGCGTGTGTGTGTGTGTGTGTGTGTGTGTGTGTGTGTGTGTGTGCGTGTGTGTGTGTGTGTGTGTGTGTGTGTGTGTGTGTGTGTGTGTGTATATATATGTGTGTGTGTGTGTGTGTGTGTGTGTGTGTGTGTGCGTGTGTGTGTGTGTGTGTGTGTGTGTGTGTGTGTGTGTGTGTGTGTGTGTGTGTGTGTATGTTGAAAATTAATTAGACAGTTTCTTTAATGGCTTTGCCAGTGTAAAATTAACTGCTGCACAAGGTACAGATTGCCACATATACTAAACCTATGGAATTTCAGGAGCAAACTTATTTGGCCATACATATTTTCCAGTAGTTGCTATGGCTGATATAGAGATTTGTGTTGTGACACTGGGAAAAAGTTACAGGAGCCAGAATCATCAGTACCTACTTTGACCACTTGACCCACAACTTTTGTCAGCTGTCGCTCCATTCTTACAGGGCTTTAATGTTCCCAGACATTTTATGAATGAGAGCAGGTTTTGGACACAAAGCTAGCGCCAAAGAATTATTGGCTATAATTTGCTTCCAGTCATTGTTGATAATCTTTCTGGTGACAGGCATGATGATAATGATGATGATGATGATGTATTGGATGGGCATAGGTTTATGAAATGAGTCTGCTTGTGATTTTGAGGTTTTATTGTCTACATTTTTCTCAATTATAGGTTTGAGAATACTGAGGTTTTTGGTATAAGATCTCAATAAACATCTTATGGCACTTAAAACATTTTTTAAATGTTACTTTAAGAAGCATATGGGTCTAATGGGGCAATAGGTTGTTCTGACATACTCAGTTATTGAATGTGGCAATAATTTCCATAACCATATCTGATCGGCTATATGGCACTCATTTTAATACTGCTGTAGTACAATATATACGTATATATATATATATATATATATATATATATATATATATATATATATATATATATATATAGTATGTATATTGATTCAACAGCAAAAATGCTACTTTTGAGAGGTGATCCTACTTATCTAAAGCTATAATCTGCTAAGATGTGGCTGATCTGTGGGTCACCAAATCTTCAGCTTATAGGATGGGATATAGGCAAGAGAGATCAGTTGCTAATGAACTCACATTCATGACCACTTTTGAGAACAATGAATTGCCAAACTTGTCCTGGAATGAAATTCTGTATAAATGATCCATGGACCATGCTAGAATGATTAATCATATCAAAAGCCTTGGTAATGTCAATAAAACAGGCTTTAGCCAGGAGTCCACAGTAAGTAGCAGTGAGGGTTGCATCACAATTAGATGGATGTTGCTTTCCTCATTATTAAAACCATACTGAGAATGACTGATAGGCTCAATCATTTATTAATACGCATTTTGTTTCATATCTTGACCACCACACATAACTGTGAAATCGGTCTGAATTCAAAGGAAGAGGCTGGAAATGATATGCTGGGAAAGAAAACGACTAAAAATACTGCAGGTCAAATGAACAGAGCCAGAGCACATACATATATATATATATATATATGTGTGTGTGTGTGTGTGTGTGTGTGTGTGTGTGTGTGTGTGTGTGTGTGTGTGTGTGTGTTTAAATATATAGATATGTGTGTGTGTCTGTGTGGGAAGTTTGTGGAGAAAGTCCAACTTCACATGTCAGGAGATACCCTTTAAGAGCCTAATGACAACGTTTTGAAATTTACTATTTTTTGTTGGGATTACATTTTAATGTTTGAATTGTCAGGACTCACCTGCTAGGGAGTCATAAAACACGACAATAAACTGATCATTAATATCTGGGGTAATGCCCTCACAATAATATTTTCTAGGATGCTTTGTGATGACTAAATCCAACAGAAGATGTTAACTTGTTTTGCATGTTAATTTTGTAGCCTCATGTGTCAGCTATGAGAGTTTCTGATCTGTAAGTTTAATATTTAGATTGTTATCAGACAGATCCTAGCATGTTAGCATTAAAATTACTCTTTACAATGTAATTCCACATATCTTTTATATAAGTTCTGTCGCTCGTCCAGTCAAGATAAAACAGACGAACAGTTGTGAGTTCGGTTCAAGCAGCTTTATTACACACAAACACAACAGGAATAAGGCTTTGTAACTTAAACTTAATTAAACTTATAAACAGACTGACTGCTACACTCATACATATTAACACTCTGGCTGTTCTCTCAAAATGGTACTGCTGGCTGCATGTGCTCATTTATATGCATGTGCCTACATCTGGAAATGCTTCTTAAAGGTACATACACACACTCTGTTCTACATCCTCCCTCTTTGAGAAATAGATCATATACCAAATGACAGTATTCAAGCAAGCAATTACACAGAAATAATCTTTGACATGCAGTTATACAGAACTAATTCTTTGAAGTGCAATCATACAAAATTAGACACATATAAAACTATCATGTCCAGGTTGCTGTATATTTTACACTAGGTCTAGAAATACGACCTAATTACTTAACACAAAAATAAGAATTGGATCTAGTAACGGGGACTGTCTTCAAGGAATGTTCAACTTTGGGGACATCTGGGACATCATCAAGTAGAAGAATGGATACTGAGACATGCTCTTCAGTATGAACATTGTCATGGTTGCTCTGTGATCTGGAGTCTGTATCACAGGTACGATTCTGCGATATCATTTCTGACACAGGAAAAAGATGCCTGCAGTTTTTTTCTGTATTCTCTACCCTCAGATTCCACTAAGTAGGATCTCGGCTTAGCACATATGCCTCTCACTTAACCAGTTCAATCAAAGCATTTTGTCGTTTGCATCCTCACTGTCTCACCTTCTTTTAACGGACAAAGAAATCTGCTCATTTTATCATAGCTAGCATTCTGAAAGGAATGCTTCTTAAAGAGCTGGGCTTTGATTGCTCTGTTATTTTTAGCATTAGGCGCCAACAAACTAAAACTGATAGGCAAGGTTGTTTTGGTTTGCCTAGATAGATGTTGCTGAGCAGGCGAGCCAAGTAGGTTGTCACAGGGTATATTTCTGAGATTAAGTAAATTCAAGAAGATATTGGTATTGTCACACTTTGACATCTCTAGTAATTGCATTGCACTCTGTACTGCATGTTCAACAAGGCCATTTGACTGTGGGTATTCTGGACTACTAGTAACATGGATAAGGTCCCACTCATTTGCAAATCTCTGAAAGAATTGACTAGTATATTGGGTACTGTTGTCAGAAATAACTTTGTGTAGACTAACGTGGACTGAGAAATGCTGTTTTACCTTAGTAATAACAGCACGGGATGTTAGGTTAGGTAGCAAATCGATCTCAAACCAGTTCCAATAAGACTCTACCAACACTAAATAATGCTGACTGTTCCACTCAAATATGTCAGTTGCTACCATTGACCAAGGAAGTTCAGGAATTTGGCTTAGCTGGAGTGGTTCTCTTTGCAAATGCAGTTTAGTACTGTTGCATACTGAACAAGAACAAAGCACTTTGTTGATGTCCTTTGATAGAGAAGGCCAAAATACTAGTCCTCTTGCCCTTCTTTTGGTAGATTTGGAACCTGGGTGGCCATGATGCAAAATCTGAATGTATTCATGTTGTAAGGAAGTAGGAACAACAACTTCTGGACCTTTGAAAATGACACCATCTTCCATCAGCATCTCATCTCTGTATGGAAAATAAGGTTTTACTTCTGGAAAGACTGCTCTGAAGGCCATCCAACACTGATTAAGTGGTTGAGCTGGATCAGTCTTTGTATGATCTCTTAGCTCATCAAGTCTCATGGTAGAAAAATTATGCACTTCCGTGACATCAAAGTCAAAATTCTTTGCATCAAGATGTTCTGTGGTATTTCTGGGCAAACTAGATAAGGTATCAGCCAGATAAAGAAGTTTGCCTTTTGCATAGAATATTTTGAAGTTATACTTTTGTAATCTGAGCATCATTCGTTGTAGTCTTGTTAGAGTGGTATGCATAGAAGTCTTCAAAATAGTGACTAAAGGTTGATGATCAATTTTGACTTGGATTGCTTGGCCATAAATATAATCATGGAACTTCGAACATGAGAACACAATTGTCAAAAGTTCCTTCTCAATTTGAGCATACCGCATCTCAGTTTGGGTAAGAGTTCTAGATGGATAGGCAACAGGTCTGCCCTCTTGAAGAATAACTGCATGAAGACTGAACTTTGAAGCATCGCAGGAAAGAACTACTGGTTTGTGGACATCATAGTATCTCAATGTAGGCAGGTTGGCAATTTGCTGTTTGAGATATCAAATGCTCTCTGGGGGTGTTCTAACCATGACCAGGCAACATGCTTGCATGTCAACTCTCTTAAAGGCACTGATAACTCACTAAAGTCAGGGATACATTTGCACAAATAGTTAACCGTACCAAAAAAATGCTGTAGGGCTTGGACATTGTTCGGGGCTGGCATCTCAAGAATTGCTGCTTTTTTTAAAAGGGTCTGGTTATAAGCCTGTACACATAAATAAATAACCTACCTCTGGTAGTCTGAATTTACATTTGAGGGGATTGAGCTTCAACTTCACTTCATCAACTCTGTCCAGAACTTTCCTGAGGTTTATGTCATGCTCTGCTTCACCATTACTGCCAACCAGCAAATCATCAACTATTATAGCACATGGATAATCTGAATAAATTCGCTCCATTGCATGCTGAAAGACCTCACTGGCAAAATTTATTCTGAAAGGCATACTGAGGAATCTGTATCTATCAAATGGTGTACTTACTGAATGTAGTCAGTAATGAAGATTTGTGATCAAGCATTACTTGCCAAAATGAACACTTTGCATCCAAGACAAAACAGTGGCATTTGGCATGAGGGCAGCAACTTCCTCGACTGTACGCATAGGATGATGAGGTCTCCTTAATGCCTTGTTAAAGTCTCTTGGGTTAATGTATATTCTGATTTCATCTGAAGTTCTCTTATGAGCAGCTACCGTGGAAGACACCCACTCAGTTGGATCTGTGACTGGACAAATCACACCTTGATGCAACATTTTGTCTTATTGGACCTTGACTTTGTCCTGCATAGCTATTGGAACTCTTGTCACTGGTCTGACCACTGGACTGACATCTGGGTCTACTTTAATGGAGTACACAACTGGAAGTTTGCCCAGCTTGTCGTCGAAAACCTCAGCATACTCTGAGAAGACACCATCACTGAAGCTGGAACTGGGACATGTGCTTATATGATGTACTTCTTTTGTAAAAGAAAGCAGTTTCATTCTCAAACTGTCTCTGAGACCTTACAATGACTGCACAGGTCTTCTGACTACATAAAATTGCAAGCTGAAACTGTTCCCAGTCGAATAGCATGAAATCACTACTGAGTCTTTGGTCTGAATCTCTTCACCTCCATAAGCAACAAGCTTTGCACAATTAGCCAAATTAAGTTCCTCAAAAGCTCTCACTCTAGCAAATGTTTCTGCTGACATAGCATTTCACTTTGTGCCAATGTCTACTTTGAGCTCCATGGGTTTAATATTAATCAGAACAGTACAAAATACTTCATTCTTTGCCAACAAATCAAATGCATTAACCTTTTCACTGACCACTGATACACCATCTAGATAGAAAGTAGGATGCAGCTTTCCACATGAACAACTTGCTTTTTTGAGTGACCTTTCTTAATAACTGAATGAGGCTTGCTTGATTTACAAAATTTTTGAAAGTGGTTCCATTTTTTACACTTGTGGCATTGCTGACCAAATGCTAAGTACTTCTCTCTTTTAGATTCATGATTGTCACCACAATTACAACAGTTAACAATAAGACTTGACTTGGGTTTTGCTAACTCACCCTTATACTGCACTGAGCATATCCATTTTGCTGACCTAGTCTTAGAACTTGCTAGAAAGTTATAGGATCTCCCTGGGAATCTCGCAAGGGTTGCAGCTGCCATGTGCTTAGGCCTGCTTCGGCTTGTCACATGTTGCATGCTGTCTATGCTTGCTCTAGAGGCTGCTGAAAATAAGCTCTTGTCACTTGTAACCATACTTGTGTGCCTTTCTGTGAGCTCAAGGATTTGACAAATCTCTATAGCTTTGCTCAACATTAAATAACTGTCATAAAGCAAAATCTTTCTCACTGAAGCATTGTTAGCACCACACACAAGCCTGTCCTTTATTAACTCATCTTTCATATCACCAAATCTGCACAGTTTAGCCTTATTTCTCAAGTCAGTGACATATGTTGCAAAGGTTTCACTTGGCTTTTGGTGTCTTGTATAAAATAGGTGCCTCGCTAATGTAACATTTGTCTGGGAGTTGCACATTTCTCTAAATTTCCGTTTCAAGCACTCAGGGTCCTCTCTTGATTCAGCCAGTACAACAATATGCTGTTTTTCCCCTTCTCCTGCATACACTGCAGGTACATACACAAATAAACACTCTCTTTCAATGTCCTCTGACCCAGCTAATTTAGGCAAAATGAATGCCATTGTACAAGCATTTTTGTCAGAAAAATTCCTTGTATGAAAATATCATATTCCTCCTCAAATACCCTCCAATTCTCTGCAATATTATGATCACACACAAGTGGACTGGGTCTCCGAAATGCCACTGTCATATAAACACACATTAGTGAAGGTACTTCAAATTATGTAAAACCTACACACATATAAATATGTGCCAGAACATTATGCCAGAACTTGTAATTATGTTCAATAGCACAACAGACTCTTTGAAATAACTGCATTTTGCCAAGTAAGTCTCAGTAGCACAAGAACACTTTAAAATCACTGTACTTTGCAAATTCACTCCTTATCAATGTAAGAAACACTTTGAATAACTGTACTTTATGAATAAACTGTACACAGCTGAAGAAGTCCAGAGTAAGATACACTTCAAAATGAATGCACTTTGCAAATAAACTGTATACAGCACAGGAACTTTTCAAAATGTCTATACTTTGTGAAATAACTCTCTACGGTGTAAGAAACACTTTGAAATAGTGGCACTCTGCAAATAAATGTACACAGCACAAGAAACTTTTTTCGAAATGGCCGTACTTGGACTGCACTTTGCAAAATAACTGTACTTTGCACACAACAAACTCTTTGAAATAATTGCACTGTAATAAAGCATACATTCTGAAAACAATTTGCACACTCTTGAGATACTTTGAACAACTGTAGTTATGCCTTGAATGGCTTCGGTCAATGCGAAATAGTTCATGCCCAAACATAGTCTTTTACTAAAAAACATGCAGTCGACTTGCTCTTTGAGCTTATTTTACTCCTTTATTGTACATGTTATGCCCATTTAATCTCTTATCATGCTCATTATACTTTTCTTGGGCTCTTTTTACTTTAAACAGGCTCATCATGTAAACCAAAGGTAATTCTGAGCCCTATATAAATATTTCTGATAGTTTTATCAAACAATGTGGTTCTGAACATTTGTTTAATTAATAATGCATTTTGTGCCTTTCGTTTGATTAATAATGTGTTTTGTGCTACTCGTTTGATTAATAATGCGTTTTGTGCCTTATGAATGCTCTGTTTCATTTTCTTTGCAAAATAAATAATTTGTGCAAATTTTGGTTACCTGAAGTTCATTTCTGGCCCTTTTGACTGTTTGAGCACTGTTATCACCCACCCTGCCCAATATACCTTCACCGTCAACTCTGTACCTCATGGCTTGAAGAGGTTGCACTCTCAATCCCAGTTTTGTCACCATGTTGTGCATCTGGTCAGGATAAAACAGACGAACAGTTGTGGGTTCGGTTCATGCAGCTTTATTACACACAAACACATCAGGAATGAGGCTTAGTAACTTAAACTTAAATAAACTTATAGAGAGACTGACTCCAACATTCATACATGTTAACACTTTGGCTGTTCTCTCAAAATGGCAGTGCTGTCTGCTCGTGTTGACTATTTATATGCACATGCCCTACATCTGGAAATGCTTCTTAAAGTTACACACACATGCTCTGTTCTACAGGTTCATAGGTAAATACCTGGCTATCTGGCTACCTTGTATCTGACAGGCTAATACCTTAACCATCAGAGTGTTGTTGTGTCTAAACAACAGCTAATAGTGCAGGGCTTTGATCAAATAATCCATTCATATATATCATCTATCTTAATTCAAAGACTATAGGCATACAAAAGACCAGCATTTGTCCACTAAATGTTGTGGTATATGCTGTTTTACTCAGGAAACCTATCCTAGTACTAAGAGAAAACATTATCATCAATGCTTTTGCTTATCCTTAGTATCAAATCATAGCAGTAATATTAGTCCTAATGCAGTAATAATCAGTCATTATAATGAAATGATAAACAACCATATGTGATGGACTAATATCATTCTCTCAAACAAGTATAAAAGTAGAGACTGTAGAAAGTATACTGCATTTTCTAAAGGAGACACTCATTTCACAGTAATGCAGGCTTTCTGATTTACATGGTAAGATGTCCTTATGTATAAAATCATTACAGAAATAATCTACCAGTAGAAGATTAGCCTTGGTTAACTGATTGTTTGTTTGTGATATTTAGTGGTGAGCATCAACCATATCAGAATCTGCGTATTTGTTTCCAAGGCATTTCAAGAAGATGTAGTTAGAAATATTGCAGCAAGATCATGGTTTAGAAAGGTAAGAAAAGTAAGTAAAAAAAGTTCAGAAAAAATAACACCACAAGTTAGAAAGTAAAGGAAATGTCTACTCTCTACTTTATTATCTACTATTATCTACTAGAGCAGATTCATAGGATCATAGGATATGCAAGGCAGTTTGATCCTTTCCAATAACCACACTCAGAATCTACAAGCCCTTCCAAGGAGGTCAAGGCCTATAAGTCTCAAAGTAAATGTAAGGGCATCGATCCAGTTGTCCGAGCTATGTTTGAAGGATGACATGGTTTCATAGGTAGTTACTAGGCACACTAGCCAGGAGATTAATAATGTGCTTAACCCAATTTTCACAATATCTCCAAAGCAATGTCTGGTTCAGCGACTTGCTCACAGTCAGATAGTAGGCAGATGAATGCTATAGAAATCAAATTCTGCAAGACAGAAAGCAGCTTGTTAGCAGTTCATAACTTTAATCCTCTGTGTCAGCTGCCAGACTCACATTGTCACAGGGACTTCTGGATAGTAATAATAATAATGTTAACAACAACAAAAATAATAATAATAATAATAATAATAATAATAATAATAATAATAATAATAATAATAATAATGAAGAATAACAAAAGTACTCACAATACCCCTTTCTCATTAATGGTTATGTTGGCTTGTTTTAGACCTCAGTAGCCTCTCAAGCAATAAAGCTGAATGAGAAATTATGCATATGCTTAAAATACAAAATAAATAAATAAATGCATACATACATACATAAACTCTTGAGTCCAGATAGTTTCAAAAACAAACAGATTGCAGCCAGGAAAATCTAATGCAAAAATGGAATAAAGTCTTTAGTGACTTATTAGTAGAAGTTCAGAGCCAAATTTCTCTGTTTTTCCAGATGTGACAGGAAACGTTTTGTGTTAAATACAAATATAGGTACAAGTTACCTTGACACTTAAGGATAAAATCACCATTGCAAAAGAAATATGTTTTTGTCCTCCAAACTTAAGTTTATCCGCAATTTATAGCTGTTTCAATAGGCAAGAAGTGAGTGGGATACAGATGAAAACACAATGTACCTTAATGTGGCTACCCAAATGAAATTAGAGAACATGGCTATGGTTATAAGCACTATGTGCTCTACTATGAGTGGTCTCAATGGTGCTGTAAAACAACAAAATGACCACCATATCCCATTTTATTGTAAAATTGGTTACTGCAGATAAGTGATCCCTTTTTATCCATAGAGGATACTAGAGATATAGTTTTGCTAAGTTTGTAATATTCTGGTTATAAAAAAAATAAGTTCTGCTGTTCTCACTTTACGGTGGTAAGATTTAGAGGGTAGGATGGTGATTCTGAGGTGACAAACTCACAGACTTTTTTTACATGCATCAAAGTCTGCTGTCCTGGAGAAGAGAATAGTAACATTAACTGTTGCAAAGCTGTGAATAAGTACATAGGGTAAGGAGAGGTTTTAGGTCCAGTATCTGCTGCACAACACCTGAGAGAGGCACTGTCTTAATACTCCAGTGACCAGAAAGTAGTATATTGTTAACACGTAACAGCTAATGACTTTGTAAATACAAAGCAAAACAATTATTTTCATGTTCTTGCTCTTTAACATGCTACTGCTTTCAACGGATTATGTTTGTGAAAGGTCCACAGAGGAGTATTCAACTTTGTTTAATTTTTCAAACTTATGTTCTATAGCTTGCAATCCAGCAACCCCAATGCTGATTTTATTTTTGACTGAAAGTTGTTTTTGTCCATCACTAAGTGGTACAAACTTTACAAAAATGTAGTGCTTTAATGTTTGGAATGGTGCAGGAAAAAAGGAAGTTTAAATGTGGAAGCGGTTGCTGCACAGCAGAAGTAACGTTCTGTTGGAAAACTTACTAACAGAGAGAAACGTTTATAAAGTTGAATAAAGATATGATAAGCAAACATACTGTAAAACTTAAATGAGCCAGTGAGGGAGTGTAAGGGAAGATGTAGTTTGCCTTCAAATTAGATTCAATCAGCTGGACAAAAGCAAGGCCAGAGATTATCAGGAAAGGTTTGAAAAAATACATTTTATTTTGGGCAGTGACTGGTAATATAACGGTAGTTTGATTCAGAATCAAAAGTAAGCACATAAAATATATAATCATGCAAAAACTTCAGGAGGAAGGCATAGCTAATGGTTTGAGAAGAACAACTCCACCAGAAAATAATGTAAATAGTTAGCCAGCAGATGAAAAGAAGGAAATAACAGAGTAAAATACTAAAACATGTAGTCCTTGCTATTCATTGGCACATAGGTTTTTATTAGGCTAATGACCACCAAAGTATTTATAAGTCTAGCCATGCAACTCAACCCAATTTTGTCCCCAAGTACCTTGGGTATCTACAAGGAGAGGTGCGTTTGGAAGTAGGGATATGTGGGAGAGGGTATGCTAGTTGGGAATTATTTCACTTACTATCAACATCTGTCCATCAGAGACATGGGGACCAGATCAGGAGTGAATGTGATTTCCCATCCAATGATCAAGGTTTTGTTTGAACATGGTCAGGGATGAATTCTGTTTCACATGGATGTGAACCCTATTCCATAGTGTAGGGATCCTTTGAGACACATATTGGTCTCTCCAGCATGTTCTATTTATGCCACAAACAAAGTTCAAATCCTTGGATCTAGTGTTTCTGGTGCTGTTTGTTGTGCGGATGTGCAAGAGCACCATCCGAGTTGGATTTACATATGCCTTACATGCCAGGCATAGATCACCTCTCAGTAACCTATAGAAGACTGAGTGCAAATTTAGGATAGTGATTTCACACCCGGATTCTCTTGGTGAAGAACCTTTGTGGGCATTCCAATTATTGCAAGAGTCTGCTTAGTTACATGCAAAAGGCAGCATTGTACTCATTGATGGGTTTAATAAGGGCTGAGTAGAGTAGTACTATAATGTCCTTGGACCTGGATGCCACACTCTTACTTATAAGTTGGGCAACATAGAATAATTTGTTTACTATCGTGGCTATGTGTTGGTTGAAGGTCAGATTAATGTCTACATATGTTCCCAGATGCCTAACTACTGGGTCAACTCTTAGATATATTTTATTGATGGAATAATTAACTTGGGTGGACAATTTCCCAAAGTTTACTCTACTGGATTTCTTAGCATTAGATTTTAGCCTGTGGCTTTTGCACCAGTCATTTGTCTGGGTTAGACACTCTAGTAGGATGTTGGTGTCATGTGGGGACTCTATGATAGTTTCCAGTCTACAGTCATTTGTGAAATTGGTGAGGCAGATGCCTTTATTAGCCATCACTTATTGAAGTAAATGCCAAAAAGGTGAGAACCCAGCATAGAGCCCTAAGAAAATCTGCTGGTGACTGGAATCTTGGTGGAGGTGGTTCCCACCAATCCTGACTTCTAGGGTCCTATCTGTGAGACAGCTGGAAATCCAGCAAGTTAAGTGGTGATTTATGCCTAGTTTGAAGAGTTTGTCAACAATATCTGAGTGGGGTATTCTGTCGAATACCTTGGCCAGGTCACAGTATGTGGTATGCACCATTTTCTCCTCATCCATTGCCTTGGTGACCCTCTCAAAGAAGTCTGCCAGGTTAAGTAGGCAAGACCTTCACTTAAAGCCAAATTAGGATGGGCATGATGTCGGTAGATTGCCAACATTCTTGATGATCATTTTCATGATAATTTGTTCCATGGCTTTGCATATTAGACATGTCACACCGATGGGTCCGTAGTTGCCCAGGATAGGATGATGGTCTACCCTTATGAAGAGGGATGACTGTTGCAATCTTCCATTCACATAATATGTAACCTGTTTGAGGATGTAGTTGGACAGTGTTTTAACAAAAGGACCTACTTCCAGCCCAGCTATCTGATTATTAATATGATTTATATAGAAGTGTAACAGAAGAAGATACTGCCAGGAATGTAATAAAAGGAGCTACAACCAGCCCAGCTATCTGGAATTTGGTAATTGGTTGTGTGTCATTTGTGAATAGCAACATGATTCATATGCCTGTGTTACAAATATGTTAGAACTGTATGTCATATTGCATAGACATGTGCTGAAGAGATATTTTTATACACTATTGTAACTGTTTAGATGTATGTATTTTAAGACTGAAACTTAGAAGAATGGCTGAGGTTGAGTTACTTTATGGCTGGACCATAAACAAAAGAGATATTATCTTTCAGTGTGGAGGAATGTAAATTGTTTTACGACTTCCACTATTTGCCAAAAGATCTAAGGTTTATGTGTTTTCACAGATATATGCAAAATGCTACAGCTGCATCAATGGTTTTGCCGGGGATAGTCCTAAAACAACAGGTGATGTCATTCTGCAAGTATCCCAGCAGTAATATTTGGGATATTAAATTAAGAACTCTCTGAGAGAGAGAGAGAGAGAGAGAGAGAGAGACTGTGCATTTTGAATTTGTCTGTGACCTAACAATATCAGATGGAAAAACCCACTCACTACATCTGACTTGCCATGCTATAATAGTAAGTTTCTAGGGCATAGTAATTATTTTACATTCAGTAAGGAATATAGTAAAGATTAGTTTAGATGTTTTTTGTATTTATTTGAGACTGTCCTGCAATGTTGTTTTAAATATTTCCAGTGATTTTGAACTCTGAAGTTACTGTGATGATTCACTAAGTATTTTCTTTTTCTTTTATTATTTTTATTATTAAATATATTGAAACCTATCTTTGTGGCTGATATTTGTGAGACATATTTAAGCTCTTAGAGTACTTGCATATCTATTTGGTAACACTGTGGGCCACTCCTAATAGTCTTGCTCTTGGTCAAACTACCATTTGGATTAATAGTAACATTACACAGTAAGATTGGACACCCTTTGCTAAGGGCCTTAAAGTAACTGATAAGTAGTGGCTGGTAGCAGTGAAAACTACCTTATAGTCTGGGCAAAAAGGGGGCATATCTAGTAAACCTGTGTGTGTGTGTGTGTGTGTGTGTGTGTGTGTGTGTGTGTGTGTGTGTGTGTGTGTGTGTGTGCGTGTGTGCATGTGTGTGTGCGTGTGTGCGTGCGTGCGTGTGTGTGTGTGTGTGTGTGTGTGTGTGTGTGTGTGTGTGTGTGTGTAAATCAAACCTGAAAGTGTGTGTATGTGTGTCAGCTACTTGGGCAGGGGCACAAAGCACTGGTTGGGCAGAGAGGGTGCTGGGGGTCTTGGCTTGGCCACTCAGTTGAGATCTCAACCCTATGTGCCAGTGGAGAGTCTTAATGGGGATCTGGAGAAAGAAAAAAAAAACAGCCCCAGACTGACTGTGGTCTCTCTGTGCTCTTGAGGGAAATTGCACTTGATATAGAGAGCTGCATATGGAAATACTGTGGGTGTAACTTGTCACCCTCCCAGTTTGTATGTCCCTCACTGTTACCAGTGGTGAGGAATGAGGATCCTTGATTACTAGGCCAGTGGTGGGGCATCACAAGTGTCTCAAGTAGTCTTGATAGGTCATATTTTAGACTATTTAGAGGGCAACCTGGTATCGTATCAAGGCCCACTGAGTCAGTGCTTTTCGCCTTAGCTAGTGCTGCCAGGACCTGCTCCTTGCTGACAGTTTTAAGGGGGATATGGCAGAAGGGATTTCACAATGGGTAGTAGGGGTGGAGTGGAGGGTGAACTTAGAGCTAAATATATCAGCCAGTTGATTTGTTATGTTGCCCTGGTCAGTGAAGGAGGTGTCATTTACCACCAGTTCAGCACACTGCTGTGTGTTACCTTTAAGGTTCCTGACATAACTAAATAAGGCCTTGTGATTGTCCTTATCCTGAGAGGATAGCCTGATCTCATAATTGGCCTTGTCGCACTTACGCTTCTTGTTTAGTTGAATCTGAGCTCTTGTTTTTATAAGACTTGCTCTTTCTGATTTTGGCCATGACTTTTTTTTTCTTTTTTTAAATATCTTGTTGAGGTAAGGATTTCACCAGTGGAGTTTGTTTTTGGTGTTAGCTTTGGGCTTACTTCTGGTAGGCATGGGAGCTTTTATGCAGCCATTTATATGTTTGTAAAGGGTTTCTGTAAATAATTCTGCATTTGCAGCATACCTCTGAACATCTTAGCATAAAAAAATTGGAAAAAGGCAAAATTAATGGGGGGACAAAGGCCCAAAAATAGAGACAGATTTTAAATATTGCTCTTATAAACTTAGAAAGTTGCTAGAATAATAGGTTTTGCCTTGGCATATATTTTCTGAAGGAAATCTTTTACTCAAATAGCTGTCATTATTTAGTGACTTCAGTCCACTTCAATGTTCAATGATTTGCCAGAAAACTACAAATTTTATGAGGAACAGAACAAAAATATGAGGCAAAGTCTGGACATTCTGCAAAAATCTGGACAGTTGAGAGATATGATTGGTGACTGTGTTAATGGGGTTTGGGGGAGCCTTGAATCTTAATAAACTGTCATTTAAAATGATGTAGTTTGCTAGAGAATAATTGCAGATTGAGTTGGGTGTTTTGAGTTGATTTTTATTTTTAAGGAAACAGCTTTGTGATCTGACCTCACCAGTGAGGATGAGACATGGAGGGTTGCAACACTCTCCCATGTTGCTGAGTACTAGGTCCAGTGTTTTAGAACCTCTGGATGGAGCATGCACTTTTTGGTCCAGGGTATTCATGTTAATAAAGTCCAGCAAACATTCTGTCTGGGAGCTTGAGGCAGGCTGCATTTCCCAGTCTATAGAGGGGGTAGTTAAAGTCACCCATGAGTTGGTTATTTGTTTGGATGGTGAGTGTCTGTAGTAGATCTAGGTATGAGCTGCGCGATTCCTGGGTCATAGAGGATGACCTATAGCATGGTAGGATATGGTAAGGGTCCTTCTCTATGGTTACTTGGATGTGGATGAACTCCGAGGCCTCTTCCTGCTTAACGCATTCACTCCAATGGAGCTCAGCAAGTTTGCACTGTAACTTCCAATGGAAGGAGCCTAAGCCTATTGATGGAAACAAATTATGTCCTCACACTTCAAGCAAATGTTCATATTTCTGGAACCATAGGGGTTATGAAAGAAGTATAAATAGCAAACTCTTCAGCACAAACTGTTTTTATAGTGGTAGTATTCCTTAGGTTCTAGGTCTTAAAACCAAATTTTATAAGTCACATTAAACACAGTAACTATTTCATTTCTAATATTTTGTGAACAACTTACAATATCTCAGCAGCCACTCAAGTTACTCACAAACTGTCAGCAGCATTTTATTCATCTAGCTGACAGCATTCGTATGAAACTAAGGAGTTCTTTCTATGTTACTTGGTTGTTGAAATATTTAGAAAAAATTTAAAATTATATCTATATAAATTATCATAAAAACAACAATTAATATATATGTGCATGCACTAGACAGAGGACAAGTATTAATGTAATTGAGTTTGCCATTGTGTAAGCTTTAAGATGGAATCTTTTAACATTTTGTACATAACATGGTTTTGGAATTATTGATGCAAATATGAGCAAGCAATATTTCATGCCTAGAGATGTTAGTAGGAGTTAACTGCAGATGCACCTTGAGGCATCACTCAGATGAAATGAGTTAAGCAGCCTAGAGATATATTTGCTATTAATGTAGATTGAGACACCTCTGCCTTTAGTCCATGTCTATGCTGCTGTTGGTATAAATGTTTAGAAGGAACTGTAGCCTTGCACAGCTGGAATACATTCTGCATCTTTAAAAAAGTCTCAGTAATGATGCAGATGTCTACATTTTCCAGAGTGAGGAGAACTTGTAGGGTGTCACGTTGCTTCTTTAAGTTCCTAGCATTAAGCAGTAACACCTTATGGTTTTTTTTTTTTTTTTTTTTTTTTTTTGCTATGTTGGTAGTTTAGTCAGTTTGGTATTACCTAAAATAGGCTCTAAGGAGCAGATAAAGTTTTAGCCAATATCTGTAAGCCCGGGAGGGACAGGTGCAGATGATCTTTGGCAAAGCAACACGATCTGTTAACCATGTCTTCTCTTCCTGATAGATACTGAATTAACTTAGCATGATACCAGAAACAAAGCCAGTTATTAAAATCAATCATTTTCCGGTCATACTGTAGCATCACCCTTGTCAAATGGTACTCAGTGCAAGGCATGCATCTGTCTGTGACACATATTCAGAGAGATCCATAACATCTCTTTTCAAAAATTCCTGTGAGGTATATCTCAGTCTTTTACACCCCCATGGGCTATGATAAAAATCATATTAGTACCTGTGGTGCAGTGATTTGAGTGCATGCATAATATTGCAGATCCTGGCTCCAGACAGGCAACTAACCATTATCTTCTCCTTATCAAGAGGGGTGAGGGGGGCATTTGTGTGCCATGCAATGGAATACCCTGTGATAAAAGTACTAGGTAAAGTGTACAGGCTTTGTTCTTGAGGTTAATTGAATGTAGGCTTATATGTGGCATTTGTTTTTGCTTTTGGTGTGTGTTTTATTGATTCCTGAGGATAAGTGTTGCCTTTTGGTGGCTTAAGAGGTCTTTGAGGTTTCAGAAAGCTTATTTTAGGTGCCTCAATATAAGAAGGTCTATGCATGGTGAGTGGTATATGTTAAGGATGTAGTGTGCGTGTTCTTGACAATCTTGTTTGTAAATGACATTTTTGCCTTTAAGGAAGTTGTATGTACACATCTGTCACATACTGTTTTAGGTTCTTTAAAGATTAAGTGGTTGAGTACATGAGACAATTGCTACATTGTCTCAGGATGCCCATATCTACCAAGCTGACCAAAGAGATATTTGGAAATTGCACATCCATATTGTCTGTATTAGGGTTGGGCTATTATGGTTTAGGGATTTTGGATGGTATCTAGAGTTAAGACAAGATTTTAGATGGTGATGATGATCTGGTACTAGTGCTGTTTGACATGCTAATGAGCTGGTCTAAGCTTAACTCTGCACAATACCTCAGGGCGTTACAGGTTAAAACCTTAAATACTAGCTTTATTGGTAAATGTTAATGTCCCAAATATTAGTTTTATAGGTAAATTTTACTACCAGAGCATTTGCTTCTGTAGAGGGCACTGCTAACTGCCACTGGGTGGTGAGTAGCTTCATAAAAATGGCCCTAATTTATACTGAAGAGGAAAAAGTTTAAAATTAATTCCTGTGGACAACAAATAACTATACCTCAAACTCCCTGGAGTACTTTCCTACTCAAAGTGACCAGGAAAACACATTCTGCCACAAGATGGATGACCTTGGAACTTCTTAATGTAAAAACTTAGCAAAAGTAACTGTCAAGTACAAATTAACACAAAACAGTTAAGACCTTGGCTAGTCTGGCTTTCTGCAAGGCAGTTTAGAAGCAAACAGAATCCAGAAACCAAACCATGAGAGAAATGATGATTTTTTTATCAAAAAAATAAATGCTTTCAAAATGTAATCAAAAAGTAGCAATCACTAAATAAAAAAGTGGAAGTGCAAAAAAATCTAAAATATTTTTATCTTAGCCTGGATGTCTCTAGATGCAGTAGAAATACTTGTAAAGTGTTGCTGAGCTTTGTGAAAGTGAACACTGTAGTACACAAATGCACCAAATTTATAGCAGAGAGAAAAAAGCTGAAAACTAATTCTGTGCTCTTTGGCCAATAAACAAATGTGCTTTAAGCTCCCTGGAGTGCCTCCCAACTCAGTGGGTCCAGGCAAATGCCTGTTGCCACAAGATGGATAATCCTGGAACTTCTTAATGTAAAACCACAGCAAAAGAAACTCTCAAATGCAAATTAACACCAAACAACCAAGTCCCTAGCTACTTCACCTTTTTGCAAGGTAATTTAGAAGCAAGCAGAATCTAGAAACCAAACAGATAGAGAAATTATTTTTGATCAAAACATAAATAAATGCTTTAAAATGAAATAAAACATTCTTTTATACTGAGTTAAGAGTTTCAGAGACTGGTTTATTTGCCATTGTGAACCACTGCAGAAAATTCTCCATGCTTTGCATATTTAGCAACAGTAAATTTTCGGCAAACATATTACATGTACTTTTACAGTAACTTTGCACAATATTTCATAGTTTCAACAAGCTCATAAACTTAGAACCTCTTACAGCCTAAAGTCAAGGGTTTTGGACTAACACAATGAATTGTAGGTCATGTACATACCTTCAGCATTTTTGCTAATTAGGCCAGGTGTGTGTCACAGTAAATTGAAAGGGTTGAGGAATAGTGCCAAATGGCACAACTTTGATTTGCCAGCTACTTGCCTACTTAACCATTGCAAAAGTACATGATCTGTTTCCAAATTCAAATGGCTTCCTTACAAACAGTATTTTAACGCATAGAGGATGCACTTTTTTGTATGACATTTTCTTTCAGTAACAAACTTAGCTCTCTCTTGCATTGCCCATCTTCCTACTAATGTAAAACACAGGGTGTTTCTCCACTTGAATGTCTTGAAATAGCACTGTTCCCACATATAATTCAGACACATCAATATACAAGAGAGAAACAGGAACACCTGCTGGCAAAGGTTGAACAAATCCACAGCAAAGTATATAATCCAAAAATAAGTATTTGACCACCACAGCAACAAGCAGCAAAAAGCAGCATAATAAAAACAAACTAAAGTAGAAATAAAACAAGAATTTTAATAACAAAAAGGTAAGCACTTTCATAGAATACCACTTCCTCAGACCTTAATACAAGACAACAAACTACAGCCCTTATCTAGAGAACTGCACCAATGAATACACAGAAATCGAAAAACCAACCAATAAAAACACATATAACAGACACATAATTTAAATATGACATCAACAGTGACATCTGTTGTCAGCACACAGAAATCTAAAAACAGCTAATAAAAACACATATAGCAGACATATAATTTAAATATGACATCAATAGTGACATCTACTGCTCATTCATAAAATAAAGCTGCTGAACCAATCAGCTGAAAGAAGTAGGCCATGCTTATGAAGGACCAGCCTTAAAGAAATACTGTCATTTAACCCAGGTTTAACATTGACTCACAGTTTAATAATCCAGTGTAGTTCTCTGCACTCTATGTTATTTGCAATGTCACCAACCCATAGATCCTCAGTTAATATTTCAAGGATAGCAAATTTAAAATAATGAGCAACACTACACTCCACAACATTTTTTGCTAAAGCATTAGCCATCCTCTTATTCCTGATTTCCCCTACATGCTCCAAAATCCTGTCTTTCAGCATCCTATTCATTTGCCAACTTAGTAAGAGTCATATTCTTGGCACAAAGTCAAGTAAACAACTTTGGCACACTTACAGTCAGCATAACAGCATTGCAGGCAGAAAGTCCAATACTACTTGTGACAAATGTATAGTTACAGGCTTCACAGGAATGGCATGGCAACATACCTAGCTGATCATAACAAGACAAAGAAGGATTATGGACGGTCCTGTAACACAAAACATGCTTAAGTGACTGATTATTGCTAAAAGAAAAGTGTGGTTCTGGACCCAGAACTTCCTTTAAATGCTGATCTGACATGAGAATATGCCAATTCCTTTTAACAGTTATGCAAACCGTATCAATATCACTTGAATATTTGAGCACCATACACGTATTCCTTCTCACCTGTCCCATAGAAATCGAACATATATTGTCAACATATTCTTCAGCAAAATATGTTTTAGCAACAGTGTCTCTGAGTGCACAGACTTCATTTAACAACTTCAGCAACCTCAGTGAAAAAGAAACCTGCAGTGATGAATTCCTTAGACATCTCATGCAATCTCATAGTTCTAAAGCATTGCCCTTTCAACACATTCCTAGGGATGTGTCCAGGATGCATGCTCATCTGTGCAAGATATTATTATTCTTGCAGATTTTTTATGGAGCTTTGTAGTAAAATCACCTTATGCACTCATACTAATGGATACATCAGGAAATTCTATCTCAGTATGTGAGCTCTTACAAATAAATCGTAAAAAATCAGTGGTACTGTGTAGATAATCAATGAAGCAGGACAAATCATATTCAATGCATTCCCAAACTATGAAGATGCCATCAACAAAATGCCTATAGTAGCTGATATAGTCAATGAACATATTGTTGGCATACACTGATTCCCTTTCCCATTGTGCAAGAACTAAGCTGGAACATGAGTTTGCACAAGTAGTGCCCGTACCCTCACCAATCAGTTGGAGGTAGTAAATATCACCAAAACTAATACATTATTTTCAAGAATGAGCTGAAGGAGTGAACAAATGAGCATAGTCTTATTGTTAGAAAAATCATTACAGGTGGTCAAAAAAGCTCGCAGTTTATCTATACTTGCCTCATTAGGTATAACTGTAAACAAATAATTGATGTCCAAGGTGACAAGAAGTAAATTCTCTTTATCAATGAGCATAGCAGACCATGAATACAAATCAGAAAGAAAATTCCTAATATATTTGCATCAGTATACAAGGCAAACTCACTAACAAAATCAGGGTTTATTTGCACAGATTCAGAACATAACATTCTGTTTAGCTCATGAAAAGCTTTGCCTGCCTCAGGAGACTACTGTACCTAAGTGAGTTTACTTCATTGAGACATCTGCCAAAGAGCAAACTATAGTCACAAAATTATACACCAACATCTTATAATATCTTTATCCCATTGTAGTTTTATCACTACTCTTCCTATAAGGTATCCTAAGTTAGGAGTTACCATAGCTATCTTATCTATATATCTATATACATATATATATATATATATATATATATATATATATATATATATATATATATATGAATGTATGTATATACAGATAGATATAGAGCTAGAGATATAAAGATATAGATTAGATGTTATGTGTGTGTGTGTGTGTGTGTGTGTGTGTGTGTGTGTGTGTGTGTGTGTGTGTGTGTGTGTGTGTGTGTTTATATATAAGCTGATACAAAGACCCTTCACATGCATGGGAGAAGAGACATCCCACAACAAGGAAACATTTTAAATATTGCTCTTATAAGCTTAGTAAGTTGTGAGAATAACAGAATTTGTGTTGTTTTGTGTTAGTAGGCATTCTCTAAATGATATGAAGTCTGAAACTCAAATGTATGTCATTACTTAATGACCTCAATCCTCAGTGATTTGATTGAATGCCACAAATGTTATGAGGAGCAGACCAAAAATATGAGACCTAAATCTGGGCAGCTGAGATGTATGACTGTTTTGTAGGGATAAAACTGTAATAAGGTGATAGGCCAATGCATGAGTGTCCTTCTGGAAGTAAATGAAGATCAAATTAAAGCTGTATTCAGAAATGCTGTTGTAGCCATTTGGCAGAGATTAGCCATGATGATCAAAGCAGTGGCATTAAGATGATTTCTTTATGTGACTCTTTAATGAGCTTCTAAAGCAATCGGGCGATGCAATAAATCTAGTTTCTCTGGGTATCTACTTGCAGTAGTCTGCTCCTGTTTTGCAATATGTTTCTCATCATAGCATTCTATTTCCTCCCACCAGCTGATGTGGCAGACATATTTTTAAGGACCTGCACTAAATTGTTTTGAACATGATTTACTCAGCTCTGTGAGAGAGACTTGTTTACAGAACAACCAGTTACTACTTGTGCATTTACTGCAGATTTATATGTGCATCACGGACTGGATATCACCAACTAATTTATTGTTTTATTCACTAGCAAAAATGTATATCACAACAATTACTCATGAACAAGTTATTTGTAATTTAGTTGTATATTTTACGAGTGATGGAGATAAAGGGGCACTCTCACAAAAGAGAACACAACACACTTGATATAAAATGGTTCAAGGAAGAAGATTCAGAAATGACCATAGAACACAACAGTAAAACGATGTGGCATATGTGCCTAGTATGTTTACCAGGTTAACAAACAACAATTAAAGAAAATATAGTGGTCAGTGCGTGTGTTATATATGGGGTGGCAGGGGTAATGTTAGACTAAACTAAACGTGTGCCCCTTTGTGATACATGAATATGGCTCACTTAATGTGGTCCAACAGACAAATGGAACATTTGGTCTTTAACCCTTGCAAAATGATACCCCTCCTGATATTAATCCCTAGAATTATAGGTAACTCAACACCTCTAAACTTTGGGGTACTGTTAGTTCTATTTATCTGCTTTTGAATGGCCTTAAAGATGTCAGTCATCTACTGAGAAACTTACTTCTGCGACATGACACACAGATAATGACTTTCTTGCACTCTCCTCTTATAGCATTTAAGACTATACAATAGAAAGTCTATCCTATTAAGACAGGAAGAACAGCTGAGCTGCAAATCAGCATACTGTGATATTACAACTTGTATCTACATTTTTTAGAAAAGTTGAAACTCTTATAAGCAATTATAATGAGTTAAAACAAGTTGAATTCAGTATGTTTTATTTTTTTCTTTTCTCTTCCTGAGAGAGGACTCCCTAGGGGCAACATCTGAAGCATTTAAAGTGCAGATGTGTGCAAGCAGCTTAAGAAAAATCTCGTGTGAACACTCACATGAATGAATCAGATTTTTAAATCAGCTGTACAGGTAGCAGGACTCCCTTGTTCTTTGAAAGTGGGTAATGCAGACAGTAAGAAATGTGAGTTCTAAAACTTTTTGTCATGGTGTGGGGCACACTTTACTTGTAAATACAGGCTGCACTCTGCCACGCTTGAAAAGTGTTTAGGCAAATAGGCCTTCGTAGGAATTTAGTTTCTTCCCAGCTCATCAAAGCAGGCAAAATGATCTCTCAACTGCTGATTCCAGAAATTCTTGACCAGTTAGGTTATCCATTAAACACAGTGGTGCTGCTATAGAGGGGAACAACTAAATGGAACACACATGAAGCATAAGTACCTGATTAATGCATCCATAAATCTCAAGACTGCAGACAGATGGATATCTTTGCCACAGCTGACATTCTTCATTTTGACTTTTTTGCAGATTCTGAAGCATATGCTCAGTTATTTAATCTTTTAATATTTAGTTAAAATGCTTTTAGAATTATGAAAACAATTACTTCAATATGTACACTACAATTCAGTGAAAAAAAAACAAGAGTTAGTCAGGATGGAAGAATACATTAAAATGTTAATTACTGAATTACATGGGACCCTTTTCTATATTTATAATGAAAGAAAAATATACATTTCAGGAATGCATTGATAAAAAAGTTTTAAAAATGTTTTTTTTTCATTAATCCCCTACCAAGTTTTTAACTGATAAAATAATTAGCTCAGTAATGACACTCAAATGACAGGAAAAAAAGTTTGATAGCTAAAAAAAGGCATCAGAAATTTAGTATTGCAATAACTGTCAAAGCAAATTAAGACACAGTTATAAGATTGGTTGTCTGTGGCATTGGCTTGTAAGTTCACTTTTTCATGTACTACAGTCTCAATGAAAATGTTTCAGCTCATGTATGTGTGTGTGAGTGTATGTGTGTACATTATATGTCTGTGTCTGCGAGCCTGAATATTTTCTGCTCACATTATAAACTTAGAAAAAATAGTGCTATGTGGCATATTTTGATACTAAGCATTTACAAAATAATTTTGCTCGTATGGTTTATCTGTGTCCTCATTTACATACATTTTATTGTAATTCATGACTGTTTTCGTCATTGCAGTCCCCATAATATTTTATTTAATATTTACTAATCAGGGCAGTGGGCTAATCCAAAATGATCCATTCAGTTACAGCCTGGGCTGTAAATTCAATCCCTAGCTTTTCATACACCAGCATTAGCTGCCTCCCCAGATATCTTTCTTATCTTTTAGTCCCATAACTATATTCTTGTAATCTGTGCGTTCATAGCACTTGTGTAATAGTGAAACAGTGAATGGGACATTTCTGGAAAGCCTCATCTGAGAAGTCTCTGAAATCATATCTGGTCCAATAGAGTCATTGCTTTGTCTAACTTGTCTTCAAGTAGAACAGAGCCTGTCTTGTGAAGGCCCATGTGAGGTATCTCTTGGCTTGCCATGGCTAAAGTATCCTGTTGCCACTCAAACATGCACTTGTGCATGTGAAGTTCTTAAGCACTACCTACAAGTCATAATATTCTCATGCTGACTGGACATCTGCAGTTGAAGGGAAATTATGTAATGACTTAAGATTCTATCTCAATGCACAATACTCTAACCAACAGAGTGCATTCACCAGATCAGGTCACTGCATCTGCTGATAGAAATGCAATGACTGCGCACACACTCATGTCTACACTTTATTTGGTACCAAAGACAAAATGCATTTGGACCATTCATATATCTACATTAGCATATAAGAAAGAATTGTGTAGATATTTTATGCAGTAGTTGTGACCTGTTTTCCAGAATTTTATTTCAGTCATTCATATGGTTATCTACATGATTTACATGTACTTCTCTGCTAATTTTTTCAGTCTTTTTAAAATGTGGGGTTGAGTAAGCCAGAACAAAGGTGGCAGCATGAGTTCTTTGCTTGTCATTCCCCAGGGTGTTTTTATGCTGTATCTTGGCTTGTTATGCTACAGAATGAAAACTAACAGATAATTACAACTGCAAACATCCTCCCTCGGTGTTGACAAAGGGAAAGAATCACAACAGGTAGCCTGGCAGAACTGCTGACCAACTTTACAATCCAAAAGGTAGCTCAAATG
This sequence comes from Protopterus annectens, assembly GCF_019279795.1. Classification (NCBI taxonomy): domain Eukaryota; kingdom Metazoa; phylum Chordata; order Ceratodontiformes; family Protopteridae; genus Protopterus; species Protopterus annectens. Next base: position 1,802,090,594 of record NC_056735.1, read on the forward strand.
GGCCTTTATGAGTCAGGCTCGGCTTTACTGGAGAAGATCGTCGGCAATGTAATGACTCTGTTGGACCAGGCCTTGGCCAATATATCAGATATCAAGCAAGCAGCAGAGTAACAAACAGGAAATAGAACCATCGGCGGCTGAAATCACTTTTTATAAAGCGCCATGTCTCAAAATGCTATGCAGATGCAGGATGTTCAAACCGACATGAGACAGCAGCAATCCACTATCTGCTGCATGCAACAAAAATCTGATGATCCAGAAAGTCATCATGGGTGCAATAATTTGTGCTGGATAGATTGGAAGAGGAAACCAAAATTGATCACGTGGCAACTTTCCCACAATGCTGTTTGAAAGAATATGTGTATCTGCCAGGGTGTGTGACTATAGAATGTGCACACAGGTAGACCAGATCAACCACTGTGTCAAATTATTTTTCATCTCTTTAACTATAAGGATGAACTGTCTATTCTGTGAGAATTTAGCAGGACTATTCCACTGAAGAGATTAATTAGTGGAAAGTGTCGATTAGAAGATCGTGTCATGCTAACAATATTCTTACAGTTGTCAGATATCCATTGAAATTGTTGATGAAAATCAATTAGGACAACAGGTAGTATGAATCAACAAATGCTGCACTGTCCTTTCTTCATGCAACTTTACTTACTGCAGCAGTCATACGTCAGACATTTGCTAGAGGTGACAGTAGCTCTAGAAGCTTGGCACATGTAGGCCAAAGGGCTTGCTTCATTAAATTTGAAGCTTTTCCAAAGCACTGTGAGGTTTGTCCAGAGATATGCCAAATATCACAAATGACCAACCCCTTGACACTAGAAGCCCAAATGTTCTAGGATATAAAGAAGTTATCCAGCAATTGTATATAGTTAATATAAGCAATAATGTTGAGTCAGTAACATTAGTTCCCAATGCATAGGATGACATGTTGGACATACCAGATTGTACCCCTCTGCCAGAGGCATTTGATGAATTGGTCAGGGTAGACACAGCTTTGTAGTGTGATTGTAAGGCTTTTCACCAGTTCTTCAATGATCTGACAAGCAAGGCCAAATGCTTTTCAGGAAAGAGGAAGAAACAGAAAGGACAGAACAGTATAACATGAAAAAAAATGTTTTTGCATTGTTTAGTTTGATAGGATAAAACATGTCTCAGGGTGTGAGTAGTCTTACCACATGAAGTGTGTAGTGTTTTCTTTGCCTTAAGTGCTGCTAGGGGTTTATACCAAAAGCTGTCCGAGTTAGTTTAAAGGTCATTATCAAATTATTTCCTGCTGTACATATCCTAGCCATGCAAAAACTTGTCTGGCTGATGAAGCTTTGGGAGTGTAGTAAATCTTGTGAAAGTAGTTTTTTCTTTCAGTGTTTCTAGCATTCATTATTATTCATTGTTGTTATTGGTTGTTCAACTGTGACTATTTCTGAGTTTTTCTTGAAAGATGGTACAGTGTTAATGCTAAATGTTAGGCAGGCTCAGTTTCTATACTTAAAATAAATGCTTCAAAAAACTCTCAAACCTTCTGTAGTAACATTGGAGCTGACATTGTCTTTATTCAGAAAACAAAAATTAGAGTTATTGAAAAACATGTATTGTCAGCAGCAGATCATTTCTCAAAGTCATTTAAAAGAGGTTTAAGTCACAGACTGGACTGGAAAGTATTAACTTGCAAAGATAAAGACGCCAGAAGGATTCTTTGCAAGGTTGGTACTAGGCTATCAGCCCTAGGGCCTATACAAGCCTAGCCATAAATTTTCCTGGCTATTTCTTCCCATTTTATTTTTTTCTGGACCCCTGTTGTCTAGCAGGCGACGTGCGACTGAATCCCATTCTCTTCTCCCATCCCATCCATCCACTTGAAGAGAGAGAAAGAGGCAGAGAGAGGCTTCTGTGACACAATGGGTGGCAGCCCCTTAATACTTAGTAATGTTTATGGGCCAAATTATGATTCCTTGACCTTATTTTCAGATCTTTATCAGGAGTTCAGATGTATTAATTAGAATGATCTTGTGCATGTTTTGCAGTGATGAGACTTTAACACAATTCTGTAATGGATAGGACTTTCCCAGCAGTGGAACAACATATAAAAGCACAGAAAATTATTTTTGGCAATCTATCCACACAGGGACAGAGTGACCTTTGGTTTATTTTTTAAAGATGTTTCCTCTGCAGACACTTCATATAATCAGCTATACATTTTAAGGAGCTATTAATGGGTCCTGCAGGTGACCAAAGAAATACATTTAATCCCATGTTTGTTCTCAGACCATGATGCAGTATGTATGACTATGAACTCTTCCTCTCAGAGTCATTTGCCCTGAAAAAGGTGAAGTGTTGACCTTATGGCAGTAGCACACTAGCAGTCACTTTTCCTCATATATCAACAGGTTAAGAAATTTATAATACATAATCCATCAATGATGATAATAACTTGGTGGGAGTCTTTCAACCTGAATTAGTGCGATACATGTTCAGTGGTAGAAGCTAGGTATTATACTAAGCAGGCAAGGAAAGCAGAGAGATGGAAAATCAAGTCTAAGACCAACTTGCTTTGTACAGAGTAACTAAGGTTAAAGATTCTAATGCTCTGATGGGATACAGAGAAATAAAAATAACATTAGCTGAAAAGCAGAGACAGCATACTTTTATACTAAAAGGGCAACCTTGCACACATAGTTAAATGTGGATCAACCATGCAAACTTCGTTTACTGGTTGACAAATCAGAAAATAAGGTCTGTGTCTACAGAAATGCATTGAAGAGAGGGCTTAGTTAATGACCCATATGGAATTAAAAAAAGCTATCTGTGACTTTTATAGTAAGTTCCTGGATAAGACTCAAGGAAAGCTCCCTCTGTTAGTTGTCAATGACTTTCTTAGCTCATGTAAATTACTATTCTTCACACAGGACACAACAGAGGAGTCGTTAAGCAAGTGCTGGGCGCTTTGTCTGTAGTTTCCAAAGGCAAAGATCCCGGGCCACATGAAGTAATTTCAGATATCTATAAAAGTCTTCGGTCCCCATTAGTGACATTTTTGTTGTACTTTCCACTGACCTGTAATGAATTTCAAGTAGTGGTGCACCTTAAATCAGGTAAGGATCCCTTTATGGGTGAAAATTACTGGCCCTTTTATTTGATAACTCATCATCATCATCATCATCATCATGGTAAAAAACAATATGAAAGAAGCTTTTTATTATGATGCCTGCCTGGAAGAGGTTACAATTATTCTTGTTAGGGTGAATAAATGCTTTTTAGGTAATGTTCCTACTAACTGTTCTTTATTTCCTTAGATATGTAGCTGTCCCACCTAATACTCAGTAGCTAAGAAAACTTCAGAAGCTAGCATTAAAATACATATGGGTCCCCAGATGATCCTTAAATTAGGGGGCTTTGGAGTTCTGAGCCTCCTAACTTACACCAAGGTATTCTATGCAAAAACTTTGGACACATAATAAACTTAACCCACCTTTGTGAGCAGTTCTAGAGGCAGACAAAGCAGAGGTAGTCACTGTGGTGTATTTGCTGGTATTCCAGATCACTTCCAAGCCACCTAACAATGTACAATATTATTTATTCAACAGTCATGGCACCCAAAAGTTTCTGTAAGGCAGTAAAACTCTCCAATATGTGTTGGTGGGATGTGCATTTATGGAGTCACCTAAAATGATATATGATGGGTGGCCTATAGGTTGGAAAGATTCGGAGGAAGGAGTTATCGACACACTTTCATGTATAGTCTTGAAACTGCTTGGCAGGACTGTACCCTCTTCCACTAGCTACTTGAAAGATAAGTGCAACTTATGTTTCAATGATAGATGGTAATATTTAAAATTACTCTATGTCATAGTTAAATGCGGTGGTGGTGATGCGGTAGCATTGTTGCCTCACAGTAAGACGTTGTCCTGTTCAGTTCTCAGCTAGAGCATCTTCTGTGTGGAGACATGTGTGAATGGGTGTACCTTCATTGAAGGTTGTGCATCAGGGCTGGCAACTTGGCACGTAAAAATCTACTGCCAATCATTAGCAGACCGGAGTTCCGGTGTGGCGACCCCTAACTGGGAAAAGCCGAAAGACACAATAACTCTATGCCATAGTTACTTCCTCATTATTAGATTCATTACTAGATATTTTGATAGGGGACATGGGGAACTTTCTGGGTGGGTTTCTAGGGATAGATGTGGCAATCTTTCTTTAAATGCCTAACTACTGTACTGGCTATTGAAGTAATAGCAGTAAGAACATACAATCCATAATATCTATGAACAAGTTATCAGGATCTAAGTGGTGGCTGAAAAGGACATCACAAAAGGTGAGATTAAGCTCCAGGTGGTATACCTTAATATGTTAAGGAGCACCTCTTGACACTGGAAACATCAAATTAGGTTACTGCATGGTGGTTATTGGACTGAAAGGTATAGTAAAGAAATATGTTGCTCTCATCCAGTAGAGTCTTGTTGTTCAACAGACTAGAGAGATCAGAACCACAGGTTTTGTGCAGAACATGTGGCATAGTCTTAATTATCAGTTTTTTTCCTGAATAAAGTATAAATCATAAGTTTTGGTTGTTTCAGCATGACAGTGCAGCTTTTTCTCTTAACTGTGAATAACTACTGTGGACCTTACAGTTATAGGTGGTAACAAAGCTGTACATTGCTTCTTGATGGAAAGCCCCAGGTGAATTATGCCTTCAAGGTTATAGAGCCTTCTTTCAAAAAATATGTCTATTAATTTCCTCATTATGTTTTTTTCCAACAGAATAAATTCATCTGACACAATCTTTGTTTAAATTTGAGTGTCAAACAGGCTAACCTTTTGGTTAAAAGCCAACTCTTCATTCTCGGTACTACGCGTTAGAATTATGTGTATGATACAGTTTATCAGTGTCTCTCTGTCAATAGATTTTCTAGCAGCTGTTACAAATGTGTTATTGTCATGTTATTAATTTATTTGGTTAGTTGCAATATCTTTGTTAGTGAGGAACAGACTTGCATTTGTCATTCAGTAGTTCACATGCACACATGCATACACACATGGATACTCACACAAGCACATGCGTGCACTCACATGCACACACACAGGCAGGTACACTCAAAAATGTATATAAACACTCACTTTCATCTGTGTACCACTCACTTAGCAGTATGCTGCTCAACAACACTAGCCATTTTCTGGGAACCAACTGATCTTAATAACACATATTCTCAAGTACAATAGCCTGAACTGTATATTACACATATTCTTTTTACCTGAGACATATATAAGTAAGGCACTGTAGCTCATTTGTGTTTACTTATAAAATGATGTGATCTCACAACTTGCTAAAGAAAGAACAAGATGGGCTTTACACTACCTGTCAGGGAATACTCTTTCCTGAGGTGTACTGATAGTGGAGAGAGAATAACAAAGGTGAGGAGCTAGGGGGCATCTTTAGCCCCTACACCTTAGCAAATAAACAGTTTTAAAACATGTTTGCTCTTGCTTATATTTTCCTTAAGCTCAGCTGCTTGTAATATAAGTTTCAGACTCCTCGTGATTATTATTATTATTATTATTATTATCAACTATCCACTTTTGCCATGGATATGTGTTTTCAGGAGACGTGCACCAGGATTCACAGAGATGCTTGTGCATGACTTTCAGCACTGAATGACATTACACTGCTGGTTAAAGCATGCATGAATATATAAATAGCAACAATCTACATGATATAGTAATAAGCTCTGAGTGAATAAAAAAAGTAGAACAAAACTAAAGAGCTACAAGCCAACCAAAGCAGATAAGATCAAAGAGTAAGGTGTGGAAGATGGTCACAGTCATGCACCAAGTAGTGCTGATCTCATGATACTTGAAGGCAGCTGGGAGTCCAAGTCATCACATGGTGGAACAAGTTCTCAACAAGTGCTACATACCTTCCAGCATTCTGCAAACACGTTGGCAAGTATCCAGTCACCTGGATACTTATTAGTGTCATGAAAAGGGAGGAAAGGGGAATATGGGGCAGTAGAAATTGGGGGAATAAAGCAAGCAAACATTGACAGAGAAGTGTGGTATAAAGGAAAGGCAGGGGAGGAAGGAAAGGCATACTTTTTGAGGGATAGCTATATCTATATATATATATATATATATATATATATATATATATATATATATATATATATATATACAGAGAAGAGATGATTGGAAGGATGACAGGTAGACAGGAACGGTGGAGAGGGGTAGTATGTAATTATAGACAAATAAACACAAAACAGTATTGATGGACAAGGGTGCATGTGCATACAATAGGAGTGGGAGGCATGGGTTGAACCATGTCAACATACTAGTAGTGGGAGACATGAGCTGGACCATGTGCACACACCAAGAGTGGGAGACATGAACTGGACCATGTGCACACACTAGGAGTGGCAGACATAAGCTGGACCATGTGCACACACTAGGAGTGGGAGACATGAACTGGACTATGTGCACACACTAGGAGTGGGAGACATGAGCTGGACCATGTGCACACACTAGGAGTGAGAGACATTAACTGGACCATGTGCATACACTAAGAGTAGGAGACATGAGCTGGATCATGTGCACACACTAAGAGTGGGAGACATGAGCTGGATCATGTGCACACACTAGGAGTGGAAGACATGAACTGGGCCATGTGCACACACTAGGATTGGGAGTCATGAGCTGGATCATGTGCACACACTAGGAGTGGGAAACGTGAGCTGGAGAGAGACAAAGAGGAGGAACATGTTGATGGGATAGTTTGGCACAAGGTGTAGCACAACAGGATGGGGGGTAGGTACAGTGTGTTAACTTCCAAGCAGCCAAAGAGATGATCATTTAGCCCAGACAGTGGAACCAATGGATTAGAGTGGCAGGTGACATGGGAAACACTATGCTCTGGTGGCCTTACAAGTGTTGCTTACTGGTCAGGTGCATTTGCTATTCTGTTCATGAAGGGAGTGGTGGCACCTACCCAGCAGGCCACTGTACTTTCAACCATCTTGAATACCTCATGCCGCATTGTCTGGAATGCAGCAGGAAATAGAGGTGGGCTATCTGTCTGAGAGTTGTTGAAGCCCCTCCTCTGTGAGGCAATTCTTGCCCACTCACCTGCTACAGGTGCAGCCATAGGGGCAGGAGCTGGTTGTTTTAATTCTCCTGTGCTTCTCAGCTTCAAGAGTAGCAAGAAGGAAACATGGTAGGAAGGATAACATTACTGATGTCCTACAAATGGTGTATGGAATATAATACAATGTGGTAATGCTGCCATAAGTCTTTGCCATCTCCGGTGACAGCCAACAACATTCTACTCTTGATGAAATGCACAAGGGCTTCACTACAAAATTACACTCCTACTTCTCCAGGCAGAATAGCAGAGGCACAGCAGAGTGCCCACAGCTTCTCAAGTAAACTATAGCCCCACATGTGCATACATAATAGCAGAAGCCTCACATGATGCCTATAGATGCATGAGTGAACATCTATGCGATGATCCACAATGTATAGTACTGCCAACATATACAAGTAGCAGGCAGAGCACAGAGTCAGACGTCCCCCACAGTGCATGCCTTGTATGTCCTAGTATCTGTCAGATGCAAACACCTTTATTAGTTACACTGCTCTGAACTACAAAAAAAAGTAAACTTGCAGTTATTGCAGACTTTGAGGTTGTCATAATGGTTAAAGTGTTTGTCTTACAAATACAACGTGCAGGGTTTGATGCACAGATAGGATAATTAGCTAGGCGTAAAATAGCCTACAAGGGAAGTTAGTTGAGTACTAACCTGTACACCTTAAAAAAAGTAGCAACTACTTACTATACCATTTGGGCCTTTTCTTAACTTCCTAATCTTCCCAATGCTAGGGTTGGTGGTACCCCAGGTTATCTATACATGTAATCAATTCAAGAAGGCCCATACTTCCTTCAGAATGAAGAATATATAATCTTGGTATACAGTGATTTTTATAAAAAATTTGATAAGACAGAAAGATTTTTTTTCATTTTCCTATCCAACTAATCCAATATGTTTTGAGGTCAATCAATGACCCCAAAACTGTAAGTTAGAACAGGAAGAGCAAATTGGTTTATAGTTTGGACTTTATTCCTAGATGTTAAGGCTGTTTTCAATATTAGCTTTAGTCTTCTTAAATGTTCCTTATTAAGTTTAATTCACATTTGTTCACGTTTTATTGCTAATACTTCATCAGTTCGCAAATATTTATACAGTCCTTCCTGCTCAAGTTCCTTTATATCACATTCCTGTGTCAGACTGATATTTTCCTGGTGCTGCAACTTTCCTGCTTTAAAGTTGCTTTTGCACATTTATCAAGACCAAGATACATTCTTATGTCATCTAAGAAAGTTTTAACCACTTGAAGTTATGCCTTCATCCCAATATCTGATGAATTATACAGTTGTAAGTCATCCACAAAAGGTAGACGATAAGTCTTTAAACAAGGTTGATTTCTGGGAGCTAAATTGTAATCATGGCCTAATCCATTAAGTAAACAGCTTCATGGGTTAAGGGCATGACAAACAGCAGTGATGACAAAGAATCACCCTGGAATATCCCCCTTTGAATTGTTATCCTTGGGATAATAATTTGCCCTTTGTTTCTCCTTAACTGCAAAGTGTTTTGCCACTGCTTTATGGTCACTGTAACATAATTGATCAACATAGGATGTATCTTATACATCTGTAAGCACTCCTTTAGCTATGAATATGGGATGCTGTCAAATGCTTTTTTTGTAATCTATCCATGCATACTTCCCCTTTATACAATTTTCTACTATGACTTTATTTAGTAACAGATGATCCTTTACTCCATGTGACTTTTGTGTTACCCTTTGTTTCTATTGCCACGATTGTTTTTTTTTTTTGTCTAAATTACTTTAAACTTTGTTTGCTTTATTTTCAGTATCTAGTCATCTAGTCTGTACATCATTGTAAGGGAAGCTATTGGTCTATAGGTTTTTAGGATGGCTTACAAGTTCACTCTTAAGGAGGATTATCATTTTTCATGTTGTTAACCAGGTTGGTGTCTGTTCAGGAAGCACATATAAGTAATTCTTACTCAGGGCTAAATCTTTGTGTGAAGATGTTAATGCTTTTAAGTAGAAGTTAGGTACTGCGTCTGTGCCTGAGGTTTTCCATTTAGAAGCTTTTCTTAATTTTGTTTCCATTTCTCTGGCTGTTACTTCATCTCATTTCATATCCACTACTTTTAAACTACTTGTTGTTTCATTTACTTTTCGATGCATTCAGCATCTTTGATGTATTCCACAACATCTTCATAAATAAATATTTCTCCAAAATGTGTTTATTTCTTATTTTTTGTGGTGTTTCTATTTTTTTTGCTATGTTTACCAATTCTCTATAAAACTTTTTTAAATCATCAATGAATTGCTTATTCTGTACTTTTCCTTTATACATATCAGTATATCTTCAAAGTTTTTTTCTGCCTGTGCTGATATTTTTAGTTTATTGTTTGAAATAGTGGATTATAGATCCTGGTCCATTCTGATGCCGTGCATTCCTTTTAGTACATCTATCTCTCCAAGTATTTTCATCGATTTGTTCACTCTTCTATAATCTTCTAACAGTGACACTTCTCATCTTAATTGCTTTATAGTTTTCTCTATTCAGTGCTTCCATGGTGGCATTTTATTTCTTCCCTTCCTTTCCCTTATTGCTCTAGGTCTTTGCGGTAAAATTTTATCTGTTATTAATTTAGCCGCAATAATATATCCTGTTTACATCTGTTATATCACATGAATTTCTATTAATAGTCCTGATTACTGTGTGCTTCTGTTTCATCAAACTTCTAATATCTTGGGTCTTATTTACTTTCTGTAATCTGTTTCTTGCATCATTCTTAACATGTCTATCCATCTCTATTAAATCAAACAAACTCTTACCTTAGATAATTTTCATCTGAGAGCACATTCTTTGCTCTGTTTCCTGTAGGCATTCTACAGAAAGCGCCATAGTATCGTAAGATCATAGGAAATTACTAGGCTATTGACCCAGAAGTCATTTCAAGCTTAACAATTTCATCCCAATATAATACCATAGAAATGCTAGTCAATACCCAAGATTGACTTTAGTAATTACTGCCCATGCCCAGGGGGGTTGTGGGCACTATCCTTAGTAAGAATTTACGGTGCCCCATCCACTCATCCAGGTTCCTCTTGAACAGTCTCCTAGAGGTGCTCTGTTTCACATGAACTGGTAGCCTATTCTAAAGATGTGGCAGTTACAGGGAGACAAATCTGTCCCTCTAGCATGTCCTATTTAAGTTGCAGGCCATATTTAGGTCTCTGGAATGGGTAGCTCTAATCCTGTTTGATTTTTGTATATGCAGCAATTTCATTAGGTTTGAGTCGGAGATTGCTCTGTAAGCCAGGCATAAGTCTCCCCTAAGAAATCTATACAATAATGAGTATAGTGACAGGGAATTTAGTCAGTCTGTGTAAGGCACATGCTGGAGTCACTTGATGTTCTTTGTTAGAAACCTCTGAGGTCTGTCCAATTGGTGCAGATACTTTGTACAATACATGCCGAAGGGGGCATTATACTCAATTATGGGCCGGATTAGTGCCAAGTACAGAGGGGTTATAATATCCTTTGATCTCAAGCCAATGCCTTTACTATTCAAGTGTGCTATGTAGAAAGTCTTCCTTACTACAGTAGACAAATGGTGGTCGAAGTTAAGGTCACAGTCAACTTGTGATCCCAGATCCCTTAACACTTTGTGGGAACTTAGGGTATTGTTGTTGATTTGATAGTGTGAAGGGGCATGTTTATGCTGAAGGGAATGATGATGCATTTCTCTGCATTCAGTTTGAGACAGTGACTAAGACACCAGTTGTCAGTCTGCGTAAGACTTCCTGGCGTTTACTGACATCATTTGGGGATTCAGTGATTGCACCCAGTTTGCAGTCATCCACAATCTAGGTCTGCCACAGCCCCTTAGTTTTGGCCTGAGAAGTATATACAAAACAGAAGGGGAAGCAGCACTGACCCTTGCAGCACCCCGATTGTGGCAGGTCTCCTGGTTTCTGTGGAGTCACCCACTTTGATAGTGTATGTGATTGATTTTTGAAACAGTTAGCAACGGATCTTACAACAAAGGGGGTTGCATTCAGTTTGCTAAGTCCCCCTGAGCCTGACCTAATCCCATTGTTGGAATGTTTCAGTGTCTTGAGAATTCTACACTGCTATTTTTCCCAGTCCTTGCACCAGGGAGTATATCAAGATTGGGCACTTTTTTAATCTTGGGACCTGTGCAGCCATCTGTCTTTTTTATTTTTTCAGCTGCATGTCTCCATGATATATGGTATATAAGCTACAGTCTATATATCAGTGTTGTCTTGATGAGATTTTGTGAAAACAAGGTACACCATGTGAAGGTACTCACCAAGACCTGATGAAGAATTCAATTCCAGCAATACTACTATCTTTTTCTCACCATTTGGACCACAAACATCTCTCCATTCCATGTATAGAGATGATAATGGCACAGGTACCACACATGGAGGAGTGTGATTAAGATGAAGGAGTGGGCAACCCTCATGTGTCTAAAACACAGATGCACCAGGAGAGTAACAATGTTGCATGCTTCTGTAGTAGCTTTACACTGTGTGTCAGCAAATTGCATATGGTTTTATATGTATGTCATGTACACAGATACACAGGAAGGGCAGTGGGATTATGTGTTGGTTCTATAGCTGCATAGTTGGTACCACTCTTTGGATGCATAACTCATGGTCTCCCATTTGGAATGGGTATTCACTCTGTTATGTCTTGTGGTGCATAATAATTGGCTGGATAAATGCCCCTTTGATACCTCACTAGCTGGGTTAAGAGTGCATCCTGATGCCAACACTTTTGCTGAGTCTGATGATGATGATGATGATGTTGATGATGATAATGATGATTATGATGATGATGATGCCAAGGAACCAATCAAGTCAGTGAGATAACACTCAGGCACTTTCTCCCTTCATTCTGAATCATCTACCCATTGTTTGGATGACAATATGGCCTCAGTCAAACTTGACCTAGAGGCTGTACAGCCAGAGGACTCACCATCCTCATTTTGGGAGGGGTTGCCCATGGCTGAGACCATCAGCATAATCTCTACCCCGTGGCAGCAGCAGCAAAAGGCCACACATCATCTGGCATGCATATACCCACAATACAACATCCTAGTGGGATTATTAGCATCATCCAATGTCACCGACCTGTCATGGCAGTGACACTAGGGCTCAATCAACAGATGTGCAGGACTATCTTCCTGGCACATTCTGCTGCTTCTCAAGTCAAGATGGAACAGATTGTTGTTATGTGTTGTATCCATAAGGTTGTCTTCTATCACTGTCAATGCAATGGGTGAAACAATGAAGTTCATAAATTATGCCATGGAAAGATTCATAAAAACTATGGTTTAACACATGGATTCCACATCCATCACTATGAGAAGTATACTAATGGCTGCCATCACCGTGTTGTTTGGTAGTATTGCACATGGTTATGGGCAGATAGATTACTGGACTGGTTGGGTGGGGTGCTACTGCAGAGCACAATCTGCTCCTGAGAGTTTAAGGTGCCTCACTTCCCCTCAACACATTATGGGTGGCAATGACTGCCATCCTCTAGCTGTAGGACATCTTCTCAGCAGACTCTATGCAGGTCCCATTCCTCCAGAAACATGATATTCCTCTCACAGAGGTGGCTCAAGACAGTGGGCTATGTACACGTTGGTTTACAAAGTGTATTGAACATGTGGGAGAAACAGACAAATGTAGGTTTTGTAAAACCGAATTGGAAACAGTCACACACCTCATTGCTGCTTGTGACATACTAATGGCAGAAGGACTGTATACTGAAAGGCATAATAATGTGGCAAGACTGTTGCACTGGGGATTGTGCAAACATTATGGTACTGAAGTGGCTGAAAAACACTGGAAACATGAGCCACAAAGCATCATAGAAAATGATGAAGTTTACATCACATGGGATCATCCATTACCAACAATTCAAAAGATAGATGCTAGAAAACTGGATATAGTAGTCCAAGAAAAGAAGACAAGAGTAGCATTGATCACTGAAATTGCCACACCCAGTGACTACAATGTCCTACGTATAGAGAGACACAACATTATAAAATAGCAGGATCTGCAAGTAGAAATGAGAGCAATGTGGAAGAAAGATACCCATATTGTTCCAATAGTAGTAGGAGCAATGGGTCTTATAAAAAAGAGTCTACAAGCATATTTAGATATGCTACCAGTACATGTAACTCCATACGAACTGCAGAAATAGTCATTACTAGGCATATTGCGGGTGCTGCGAAGAGCACTTTTGGCTGACATCAAAGAGTGAAACAATACTAATTTCATGAACTTTAATCATACTTTGACTTAAGACTAGGGTCCATTCCCATCATGGTATTAAAAACCCAAAACATTTGGAGAAATTAAAAAGGGTCTGTTATTCCACCACTACAGGCCAGCACAGTGGCCACAGATTATGGTCTCATATTGCCACTTCTCCCTACTTATGGCCCATAGGACTGCCCACTCTCAGCCACTGGAAGATATTGCCTGTGACTTAGATTACCCCTTGTCTCTTCTCTGACAGCAGGCCTTACCAACAATAATGCAATGTCAGCCATGTATCATTGTGTCCCTTGACACCTGCACAGATGATGATGGCTCTGACCCACTGCACCTTCCTCCTGTGTAGAGTATGTAGAGATGTTTAATACACAGTGTGACTTAATCATGTACTATCCAACATAGGCTTTGATTAAGACTGCATGTGTCATATTTGTTCTGAATGGCATCATACCTTCACTATGTGCTCATTGTGGACTCATACAGAGAAGATTCAGACACTTCACCTGCGCTGCCATGTATTGTGCACATCATCATCTGGGAGGTGAGATGAGTTAACTACTCACTATCATTGTTGGCTGATAGTGCTATGCTGGATGTGATCACACCTCCCACCTGTCCGGATTTTCACAGAATGTCCAGATTTTTGCCTTATATTTTTGGTCTGTTCTTCACAAAATCTGTATTTTTTTCCTGGCAAATCACTGAGGACTGAAGTTCCTAAATAATGATATCCATTTGAGTTTCATCCTTCATATCCTTTGGAAAATGCATACTAACACAAATTCTGTTATTCTAGCAACTTTATAAGAGCAATATTTATATTCTATCCCTATTTTTGGGCCTTTCATCCATTCATCCACAACCCCTTGTTCCCATTTTTTGCATATGTAGTTGAGGTGTCACCTCAACAGTGACAATCATCTAGAGCCAAGGTTCACTCCCCTGGGAGACTAACCCTGCTATAGTTGCTCTTCCATCCCCACATAGTGCACACACTCACACCTATGGCCAGTTTAGAGTGTCGAACCTGCCCTCTGCATGTCTTTGGAATGTGGGAGGAAAACAGAGCACCAGGAGGAAGCCCACACAAACACAAGGAGAACATGCAGACTTCTCAGAGAAGGCACTCCAGCTGAGAATCAAACCAAGGAACATCTTACTATAAGGCAACAACTCTATCCACTGTGCCACTCTGCTGAGTTTTTGGGCCTTTGTCTCCTCATTATTTTAGGCTTTGTCCATGTTGCTTGAGCTAAGAGGTTGAGAGGTATGGCTTTGATAAGGAATACTGGGCCTTCCATGGATGGAGGAATGGTCTGCATACTTCGTGGTAATGATATTATGCAACACTCAATATGCAAGCGATGGCAGGAGTTTACTGCAGAGCCCTTCCGTCGTATTCAAGCAGCAGGCTGAAACATGAAAATTGATGTTTCTGGTTTGCATATGGGCAGTGTTATTCTGCTGTTTGATAATGCCATGTGGGCTTCTTACATGTTTCATCAATCAGGGCTCCAGTGGTTATCCTGTATTACCTAAAACAAAGTAGGCACATATATACAGGAAGGATAAGAGCTGTGTATACACCATTTTTGCCTTATGTGGAAATCATTGGCTTGGTCAGCATGCTGTGAGTATGCATTGGCTATCAACTCCTATGTTCTGTATAATTACCATCATTTGATGGAATGGCATTCCTTCCTTACTATTTGTAGAACAGATGATGTGTCTTTAAGAAGCATAGCAAGTGATGGACATGCATATATAAATATCAGGCACGTGTTGTACCCTGTGACATTTTGAAAGTGCAGCCAGAAAGTGAGCATGTGAGAATGAAAGCAGTTAGTTGCATATATGTTACCTAAGTTAAAGTTACTAAGCTTCAGTCATGATGTGTACATAATAAAGCTGTTTGAACAGAACCCACAAAGACTTATCTATTAGATCCTGACTAGAGGAGTGACATGGTATCAGAACTGGGATTCCAGAGATTGATATTCGGAGCCATGAGGTGCCGAGATAACAGTGAAGGTAAACTAAGAGAAACAAGCAGAAAAAAGAGCCAGAAAAGAACCAAATGTAATGAAAACTTCCACTAACAGTTTACTTTATAAAAACAATAAAATGGAGTATTACAAGGGCACAAACCACATTATTAAACAAACAACAGGCATAAAAGGTTTATTAATTAAACAAAATGTTTAAGATTAAGATATTTGATAAAATGACTAGCAGGAAAGCAAAATAAATGTGTTAAAAGTAAAACTGGCATATTTAGAGTAAAACGTACACAAGAAAAGTACAATGGGCATGAAAAGAGATTAAATGAGCAAAACGAATATAATAAGGGTAAAAAAGGCACATTAAGCATAAATAAAGCAAGGCAAGTACATGTTTTTGGCAAAGTGCTGTGTTTTGCATAACTACGACTTCATATTGTATCAAGGGCATAACTAAAGTTATTCAAAGTGTCTCAAAGTGTGTAAAAGTGCATACAGTGTGTGCTTATTACTGTGTAAGCATTCAGAAAAATGTATTTGTGTGCAAAGTGCAACTATTTCATTAAGTACAAAGAACAGACATTTTGAAAAGTTTCTTCTGCTGGGTGTGTCTATTTGCAAAGTACCACCATTACAGAATGTTTCTTGCACTATAAAGAATTATCTAGCAAAGTACCTCCATTTTGGGAAGTTTCAGTGTGCCGTGTACTGTTTATTCGCAAAGTGCAGTTACTTCAAAATGTTTCTTAATCTGAGCTTTTCTACCCAGTTCATTCACACAGTTCAGTTATCTGAAATGTTTCTTAAAGTGATGATAAATTACTTTTGCTGTACAGCAATTTCAAGAGTATTACAGTGCCTGAGAGACTTATTTCACAAACTTCAGTTATTCAGAGGCTTCTTGTGCCATTAGGCAAAGTTACAAATATTGGCATACATTTCTGGCATATGTATATGTGTGTGTATTCATGCATATTTGCAAAATCCTTCACTTGTATGTGTTAACATGGCAGACAGATTTTGAAAGCCCTCACCACTTGTATTTGATCAGAATATTGCAGAGAACTGGAGAATATTTGAGGAAGAATATGATATTTTTATACAAGCAGCTTATTCTGACAAAGATGCATGTACCAGGGCATTCATTTTGCAAAACATAGTTGGGTCGGAGGCCATTGAAAGAAAGCTTTCATTTGTGTATGCACTAGCAGTATATGAGGGTGAAGGTGAAAATCATCATATTGTTGTACAGGCTGAATCAAGGGAAGACCCCGAGTGTTTAAAGCACAAATTCAGGGAAATGTGTAACCCCCAGACGAATATTACATTAGAGAGGCATTTGTTTTACACAAGAGATCAGAAACCAGGGGAAATTTTTGCAGCTTATATTACTGACCTGAGAAACAAAGCTAAAATGTGTCAGTTTGATGACTTAAAAGATGACTTAATAAAGGACAGGTTTTTGTGTGGTATTAATAGTGCTGCTGTGAGAAAGACAGTGATTTAATGTTGAGTAAAGCCACTGAGATTTGTCAAATCCATGAAGTTACAGACACACAAGTATGCTTGCAAGTGATACGAGGGTGATTTCAGCAGGCTCCATGGCAAATGTAGAGAGCATGCAACATGTGGCAAACAGAAACAGGCCTAAGCATATGGCAGTCACAGCTCCTGCTGGTTCACCAAGGAAACCATGTAGCTTTCTAGCAAGTTCTAAGAAAGGGGCATGCTCATTGTAGTACAAGTGTGAGTCAGCAAAACACAAATCCAACTTCATTGTTAACTGTTGCAATTGTGGTGCCAGGCATGAGACTAAAAGAGAAAAATGCTGAGCATTTGGTCAGCAATGCCACAAATGTAAAAACTTGAAACAATTTTCAAAAGTTTTGCAAATCAAGTAAGCCTCACGTGGTTACAAAGAAGGGTAACTCAGAAAAGCAAGTTGATCATATAGAGCTACAATTCTACTTTCTATGTAGATGGTGCATCAGTAATTGGTGAAAGGGTTGACGCAGTGAATTTGTTGGCAAAGAACAAAGTGTTTTGTACTGTTCAGAGCAATGGTAAATCCACCAAATTCAAAGTAGACACTGGTTTGAAATGTGATGTTATATCAGCAGACACATTTGCTAAGGTGAGAACTAATGAAAAACTCAATGTGGTTGTAATATGAAACTTGTTGTTTATGGAGGTGAAGAAATTCAAACCGAAGGTTCAGTAATGCTTTCATGTTATTTGGCTAGGAACTGCTACAGCTTATTTTTGTGTAGTCCAAATACCTGTGCGGTCATTATTGGATCTCAGAGACAGTTTGAGAACTAATCTGCTTTCCTTTACCAAAGAAGTTCATCATATAAGCACATGTCCCAGTTCCAATTTTACTGAAGCCATTTTCTCAGAGTATGCTGATGTTTTCTGTCAAAGGAAAAAACTTCAAAGACCAATACACGTAAGGTTCAGATAAGGCACATTTAATAACTTGCTGCAAGGAGACAAAAACATGCAAATACAGGATTTTGCCTAACTACTAACAGGAAGTATGCTATTCTTATACTGTTCTACAAGACATTGCCTTCTATGATTGACGTAATCAAACACAACTTTCAGTATTGTTCTACAGCAGATGTTACTCAGATTTTCTGCTGAAATGACTGTATTTATAAAAAACATTTTGAGAAAAACAACCTGGCCTTGGTGGGCTCTAGCCCGTTATAAGCTTCTATTGTCTAGTTCTAATACATGTGTTACATTTCAAGGTACTTTTCTAACTTAGGCACAAGCAAATGCTGATTGCAGTTCATATTTTCAAGCAGTCTTTGTTCTGATTATCTATAGCTTCTGCAGCTTTGCATTTTCTCACAGCACAAGCGGAACTCCTTATCTAAGTCTCATAACATTAATACAAGTGTTACATCTATTCATTATTTTCCTGACACAAGCAGAAATTATCTGCTTCCCTGTAAATTTCCAAAGCATAAGCAAGGATTATAGCTGTGCATATTTCATGACAATACAAGGTTAGAAAGCTTATGCAATTTGTACAGATTTTATGCAGTGTGAAATAGAATAAATGTGTTAACCCTTTTCAAGCCTTAAATGCACTAAGCATATTACTAATACATATACTAATACATATTTTTCTGACATTTCCCCCCTTTTAATACTTTTATTCTACTTTCAAAATAAGCATAAACAGTTTTTTCTTCTCCTAACCTCTTCCCACTTAGGATGTGAAGTTAAGAGAGTCATTCAATTTAAACTTATGAAAGCATTTTCAATCTTTTAACAGTTCTTCAAATTCAGTACTTTGATATAAGGTTTCAGAAACTGACATGTCTATAAAGTCTTTAATCAGTCTTTTCATGCAGGGGATGCCACAGCAAACACATACTTCAAGTAGGAACATTCCTACACAAATGGCAATCAGGATGTTCATTAGGATAGTACCCCACCCCCCGAAACCATTTCTGGAAAAAGTACATCAGTGGGTTTGGTCATGGCCGACACTTGCTGAATTACCTCAAGGTAATTGTCTATCTCGTGTTTATGGTCAGGAATATATGAACAGCACTCCTCCTGGATTAAAGCACAAGTACTGCCTCTCGCCGCTAGGGTGAAGTCGAGAGCCATGCGGTTTTGAAGCACTACAGTTCTCATGGCATTCAGTTCATCAGTCACCAATTCGAGAGCGAAAACAGTTGCATTACTCATTACTTTGAGAAGTTTAGACAGTTTTCTCAGCTCCCAGATTGATTTCACTGCTCCATATGCTGTTAATATGCCTACCCACGATATAACACTATCACTCATGTCCATGTGTGTCAGTCCATTGCCTATAGAATGATGTTTTTTCCAACATGCATCGATTTGCCCCACTGGATTTACAGGTTTCTTGACGACTTCTCGGACATTCCAAATTTTTTCCTCGAGGCAAAACTGCAGTGTGTCGTATGGCCAGGACCAGGTAGCCCAAAAAACAACTGCCGGACCAATTCTCACATAACCACTTATATGCTTTTCTGCCACATACAAAATAACAGTCCTCTACTTTAGTAGTAACTTTGCTATGAATATACACTTGCCCTGCATGAAACATTTTTCTATCAATTATAGACAGTTGTTTATAGAGAACAGAATTATGTTTTACTTCATCAATTGTTTTGTGCATCAATTCAAGAAATGAATCATAGTTTGTATTACAATAAGAATCTGCATTGTTAGCTTTAGTGTAACATTTATAAGGAACAGTCACATTGCAATTGCTCCAACCCACCTGAACAGTATCATTTTTATAAAAACACACAGTTCCCTTTTGTGGAATAGAGAAGTGCAATGCTATTTCATTTTGTGATGTAATGGTTGAGGTGTCATAAATCAAGTTTTCCCAGGTCTCGTTGAACCCTAGGGGGACTGTAGTCATTAATACCCCCCCCCCGTATGCTGTCGGCAAAGCTGTGCAAATCCAGCAATTCGAAACATTGAAAGTCTCAGCATACACATATTTAATTGCCTGGTAAGTGTTGAAGTTTGGGTGCCAGTTTATGAGTAATGCTTCACGTTTATTCAGTTCAGTTTTTGTGGCTGGAAAAAGGAATGGCCACAACAAAAAGATTATTGTCACTAATACAGTTAACAGGATGATTATGCAATACTTCTGAGGAAATGGTTGTTCTGCATTCCTGTTTTTTCTGGATTCTATCATTTTTGCTCTTGACATGTGACAAGATTTTTGTCCGGTTCAAAGTTCTTAACTAGTTTGTAGTGTGTCAGGTGGATCCACGAGGCACGCTCTGCGATCTTAACTGCAGTGGGTGTCGACAGAAGCACTTGATATGGACCTTTCCACTTTGGTGACGTCCAATTCTTCTTTTTTATTGTTTTCACCCAGATCCAGGTTCCTGGAGCCACTGCCACTTCTGATAGTCTGGTTTGTTCTTTATCTGAAACAGAATTTGACTGCAACAGATGTTTAGAATTCAACAAATTTCTCATATACTCTGCTAGTGTACAGTCGGCTTCCTGGTCTATGGGCATGAGAGGTTTCCACTGAGGTATATAATAAGCCCTTCCAAATAGTTTTTCAAAAGGAGTCAATCTTTTTGCATTTGGAACAGTTCTCATGCTCAACAGTGCCAGGGGCAGATAGTACACCCAATTCTTTTCTGTTTCTGCTATTAATTTCCTTAGTTTATTCTTTAAAATCCCATTATGCCTCTCAACTAGCCCTGCAAATTGCAGATGGTATGCACAATGATTTTTTAAAGAAATACCAAAATGTTTACTTAACTGTTGTATGGTTTGGTTTACAAAGTGTGTACCGTTGTCACTGTAGATCCTTTCCGGAATGCCGAATCTAGGGATGATTTCTTTAACATGTATTTTTGCTATGGTAGCCGCATTTGGATTTTTAGTTGAAAAGGCTGCCACCCATCTGGAAAACATATCTATAATGACAGGACAATACTTCTTATTTTCACATTTGTTCAATTCTATGAAATCCATACAGATAGTATGAAATGGATATGGTGGTGTAGGGAAACTCCCTTGCTTAGGCTTTATCGCCCCTTGTGCATGATGTTTGTTACAAACGTGGCACATTAAACAAAATTTTTTAGAGTAGTTTACGAATCCATATGTCGTGAACACTCAGTTCACTAGCTGTACCATCCCCCCTGTTGAGACATGGCATTGCCTATGGCTCAACAAAGCTGCATATCTAAACAAATTAGATGGTAATATTGGTTTCTCTTCTTTAGAGATGTACAGCCCCTTTTCGAGAATTGCTCCTCGTCTTACCCATCTTTGTTTTTCAGCCTGCATAGTAAGTGTCTGCATTGTCTTTAACATTTCTAAGTCTAAAATCTCAGAGGGTTGTAATTCCTCATTTAAAAGAAATACTTCTGAAGCTGCCTGTTTTGCAGCTGTATCAGCTCTCGCATTACCTTTTGAAATCCTATCCTGTTGTTTGGTATGAGCTGTGCATTTACAAATAGCTACTTTCTGAGGTAACTGAATAGATTCTAAAAGATCTAAAATAAACTGTTTATGATTGATAGGTTTGCCAGTAGATGTTATCATTCCTCGATTTTTCCACTGTTGCGCAAAAACATGTACAGTAGAAAAACGTACTGGCTGTCAGTAAAAATGTTAACACATTTACCCTTTGCTAAGGTACATGCCCGTGTCAAGGCAATCAATTCTGCTGCCTGTGCAGATAAATTGTGTGGTAACGGTTTTGCTTCTATAATCTCAGTATCAGAAACTACTGCATATCCTACTAGGTTCTGTCCTGCAGGACCCCTTTTGCACGAGCCATCCACGTAGTATGTCATTTCAGCATCATCCAAGGGGACATCCGTGAGATCTTTTCTAGGTAGTGTCTTTTGCTCAATCACCTGCAGGCAGCTGTGTGGTGTGCCATCTGCAGGGGTTAGGAGCAAGGTAGAAGGGTTTAAAGTCGTGCATCATTCAATTGAGAACTTGAACAATATAGTCAACAGGAAAGACTTCTACACTACCTTCTCTTCAATAAAATAATAGCTAACTGTCAGCATGGCTTTAGGCACTCTCAATAGCACCACCACTGCGAAGCCTCCTTGCCTTTGTAGCTGCAACTACTGCTTGTACACAGTGGGGGTAAACCACCATGCCACTTGGTCTAGTTGTGAATAATAAGCAATAGGGCATCTTGTCCCCATGCTGCTGTGTTAACACTGATGTCTTGGTAATCCTAAAGCTTTTGACATGGTCAACTCTTCTTTAATAAATATTCTGCTTCTGGTGTCCATTTGACAGCCTTGCCATCAAATGGTTTACATCATACCTCAGTAACAGACAATTCAAGCCATTCTGTGGAAAACCACATCTCCTCCTTACTGCCCATTACTATTGGAGTCCCTCAGGGCTCCATTCTTGGTCCTCTCCTTTCCTCTATATAAATGATCTCCACTCTGTAATTCCTCAAGCTACCTGCATTCAATATGCTGATGATTCCACCATCATTTGCTCAGCATCCTCCTCTCCAGATCTCAGATCATTAACTCAAACTATGTTCAACACAGTAGAAACATGGTTCTCTAGACGGTACCTTCTTCTCAACGCTAAAAAAACCAAACTTCTCCTCTTTACCCCACCACTCGCACCCTCCACTAAACTTCACCATCTCTTCAAACAACAACACTGTTATCTCTCCTGATACTACAACTAAACTGTTAGGAATAACCATTGATAACAATCTCTCATTTGACCAACATATAAACAATACTATCAAATCAGTTAACAGAAAAATAGGGTCTTTATACCGCATTAAACCATTTCTCACCCCTTCTTCTAGAGCTACTATTGCTCACACCCATCTTATATCTACTCTCTTTATGCCTCTCCTATCTTCACCAACCTCAAGAAAACTAACCTTAACAAACTAGCAACCTGCTACAATAACATTGCCCGCTTCGCCACTAGTAAACCTTTTAGAACCCATCACTGCCTTAATCTGAAACACTTAGGCTGGCTGGAACTACAAAACTATCTCACTATCTCACAACTCACAATAGCCCACAAACTACTGTACCAACCTAATAACACTCCTATTCTATCACAACTTATACTCCCTTATAACAATCTCACCTCTCTTACTCGTCCTGTAAACTTATGACCAAACCCATAAAGGCCCATAACGTAGCTGGTGACTCCCTTTTCACAAACACTGTTGGTAGGGCATGGAATTTGCTGCCTAAAGACTTAACTTCAATCTCATCTCTACCTCTCTTCAAAACAAATCAAACTGTACTTCCATAACCACTGGCTTTGTTCCTGTACTACTCCAGGGTAATCTTCCCTCACCCCATCCACTCTGTACCTTTAACCCTTCTGTTTGCTTAATATTTAGCTGCTACCCTACTTCTTCACCCCTGCTGTCCTACTTTTCTCTCACCTCCTCTTAACTGTCTCTCTCAATCCTGACTCCTGTCCCATCACTATTATTTATCACACTTTTTCCTTCTACTTCTCTATCCCTCCGAGCTTAAACCTTTATTCACTATTGCAATTGCGACATTGTACATCCTTTTATGTGCTAGGTAAAATTATTGTGAATCTGATCTAACTTATGTATGATCTCTAACTGTTTGAGTTCCAGAACATATGTTGATTTTATTAACAAGTTTATGTTTATTTCTATTTTATTGTAAGTTTTTTATTAACAAGTCTGTTCTTTTATGTTTTGTGTGGAGCTTTTCTCCCCGGGCCTCTACTGAAAATGGACATATATCCAGCTAGACTAGCCCGGTCAACAAATGTAAAATAAAATAAATAAAAAATAAAAAAATTGTCATATGAGGTTGGCTCAACAATATAGTCATACAGGAAAGATGCCTAGCAGGGGAAAGATACGCTACCTTCTCTTGCAATAAAATAATCGCAACTGCATGAGGCACTCTCAATGTGAGAGGGTGGAACAAAACTACTGAGGCCGAAGCCTGTATTGCCATTGCAGCTGCAACTACTGCTTGTACACAGTGGGGTAAAGACCATGCCACTTGGTCTAGTTGTGATGAATAATAAGCAATAGGGCATTGCTTGTCCCCATGCTGCTGTGTTAACACTGATGTCATATAACCTTGCTTACAATCTACAGTTTGGAAAAAATGTTTATGATAGTTTGGTAATCCTAAAACTAATGAGGATGCTACTAACTGTTTCAGTTTGCAGAAAGCAGATTCTGCTTCTGGTGTCCATTGTAACAAATCCTGTGCTGCCATAGGCTTTTTATATATCAGGTTAGTCAGTGGTGCAGATTCCAAGGCATAGTTTGGAATCCAGCTCCGGCAAAAATTAGTCGTACCCAGGAAGGACATCATTTCCTTCTTGGTAGTGGGTTTTGGTGCTTGCAAAATCGTTACTTTTTTGTCCTCATCTAATGTCCTACCCTCTTTGGATATTACATATCCTAGGTATTTAACTTGTTTTTTCCAAAGCTGCAGTTTATTTTTGTTTACTTTATGTCCTTCAGTGGCTAGAAATTGTAATAACGCTATGGTATCTTCTTTGCAATCTTGCTGGGTGGGGGCCGCCAGCAGGATATCATCAACATAAAGTAAAATCTGACTGCCTCTTGGTGGGGTAAATCCCGCCAAGTTGCTTGCCATTTCTTGTGAGAATATTGTCGGACTTTCACAATATCCCTGTGGTAGTCGCTTATATGTATACCTTTTCCCCTGAAATGTGAACGCAAACCAATATTGGCTGTCAGGGTGTATCGGTATCGAAAAGAATGCATTGCTGATATCTACCACAGAAAAATATTTCTGCTGAGGTTTTAAATCATTCAACAGGGTGTGTGGGTCTGGCACTGTAGGTACCCTTGGTATTACTGCGTCATTTACAGCTTGTAAATCATGGACCATACGCCATTCTCCATTTGCTTTTTTAACAGGAAATAAAGGTGTGTTACATGGTGAATCGGGAGATTCCACCAGCACCCTTTCCTTAAGTAAAGCTGCTATAATAGGTTTGATTCCTACCTCTGCATCTTTTCTTAAGGGATACTGTCTTTTCTGTGTTCTAAATGCTGACTTTGGCGTGATAGTAACTGGTCCCGCTGTATGAATAAGTCCTACATCTGACTTTCCTGTTGACCAAAAAGTTTCCGGTATATTCTGTAAGGCATTCTCTTCCTCCTTTAATAGGAGTGCTAATCAGCTGTCCTTGCTAGACTGCAAGTGCATGGCTGGGTAGGTCTGAGTTATCCAATTCAACTTCTGCATTTGTATTCCCTGTTCTGACAGTTCTAACTCTGTCTGCTTTTCCCATCTCGTGACTTTTTCTCCTAAGTCTACCCATTTTACATTCTTGTCCTTAGTTAAGCTAACATGTGGTAATCGATTAGATTTATAGAGTGCACAGAACTTCTGGGGCAATGAACAGCTGGCAACACTGTTCCCTTCCATGTCCCAGTCCAGATTATGTAATATCAATCTGTTTGCATGATTTCTAAACAATTTTTGCTCATATTCCTTATCAGGTCCTGGTGTGTTACAATAATACAGTGTACAGTGCAACAAATGTTGTTTATCAATGTCAAGGGAGGGGAACTTGCTGATGGCTACGTTCATCAACTCTTCGGTCACTGCCCCTGGACCAGTTGTAACCAAGTCCTGGCTGTACCAATAGAACATTTCACCCTCCGATTGCATTGCAAAGGTATCAATTTGCTGCTGTACTTCCATACCCTGCATAGTCGGAACTACTACTATACCAAATAGCTGAATAAGGTCTCTGCCCAAGAGGTTTACTGGGCATTTTGTGGAAACAACAATTTCGCTTTCCTGAGTCTATCCTGAAACAGGATCAGTTATTGCAATATTATAGGAGAGGGGCTCCCGATACAGCTGTCCATTAGCTGCTTTCACTAATATGTAATCAGGTGACTCTGAATTCTCTGGCAGTTTGGAGGGATGTATCAGGGTCCGTGATGCCCCTGAGTCACACAAAATTTCGACTTCCCTCCCTTCTACCAGGAGTGTAACTTCTGGTTTTGTGTCTGCTATATAGAGCTCTAAGCTCAATAAAGCTAAATCCAATATTTCATTTTCTTCACTATCCGTAACTTCATGTACTTCCTCTATTTATTCTGTCACATCCTCTGCTCCTTCTATCACATTCTCATTTGTCCTTTCTCTGCTATCCCCTTCTAGTGATTCTTGACTATCATATAGTCAGTCCTCACCCTCCTTGTCTTCCATGGTTGCCTTCTTGTTTTTCTTGCAATCCCTTGCCAAGTGTCCCTTTTTACCACATTTAAAACATTCACCCCTTTTTTTTGCCCTTCAAAGTCCTCTGATCGCTGATCAGATTGTTTGTTTCCCTGGGCATTTCTCTTGCCCTTTTTCCCAGACTGTACTACATAGACTTCTGCTCCATCTTCTACAGAAAATACTTGGGCTTTCTTTTTCTTTTTGCTATTAAAATGCCTTTTGGCATGCCTAGCATATTCAAGTAATGACTGTAACCTGCTTGTACGATGATCTACCATGTGCTTTGTAATAAAACTGCTTATGGGTGCAATGCTGCCTTTCAAAAATGCATTCTTTAACTGCTGCTCATATGGGGAATCTTGTGTCTGATCTTCAGGAACCTGCATTCCACAATGGTTATTAAAACATTCTAACAGTCTGGCATAATATCTGTCAATAGTTTCACCTTCTTGTTGAATGCATTGATTAATGCAAATCCAGTCTGCCCTAGGCTTCCATTTCTCAGAGATGCGGTCTGTAAGACCTTTTACTCTGTTGTCTAGTTCTGCGCTGCTATGTGGGAGGGTCTATGTGCATCGTCACGGGGATTCCAGTTGCCACTAATCATGTGCCAATCTGGTCCCGCAATTTGTCTGACTACTTTTTCTACCTCTTCTCCGTTTAAATTATTATTCAGCCTCATTCCTTGTAAATCTTCTAAGAACTTTCTAAAATTAACTTTTGGATGGGGAATTCCCTCAGTGGCTTTGCGGATGTCTTCCGGAGTCCAGGGTCTATACACGAGAATAGTTGGGTCCTGACCTTCTTGCCCTGCCTGAGGATTAGGTACTTCTATGAGTGGGCATATTTCTTCTTCACTAATAGATCATGAATTCCTACCCATTTGATATAATTCAATGTCCCCTTTTGAGTTACCTGCCCGTGTTCGAGACCTGGTCTCAATGGGATCTCTAATAAACGGTTTTGCTTTTGTAGTGTCTCTGTTTACAGTGGCAGCAGGATATCGCGGGGGTGGACTAACTTGTTCACTTGCTTCATACTCTGGTAAGGGGGGTGGAGGGGCCGATGCTATTACTAAGTTATTGTCCTCCTTATTTAAAAACATTGCTTTTGAATTATTGTTCTTTTGTTCCCTACGGTTTACTTCCTTAATCCACCTGTGTGCCTGAGGAATTCCTAATTGGCGCTGCTTTTTTACCCGACCTTTGGAATCGGTTTTAAGCTGTTTGACAAGTTTGATAAGTGAGGATTTTTCCAATTTACCATTAAATCCATACTTATTAGCCCACTTTGAGTAGTATTTAATATTATCAGCATGCTGTGACTGCATGTATTTTGCGTATTCAGTTAACGGCGGATTTTGTGGTCTTTTTGTGCAATTATTACCCATTTTGTTCTACCCTTTTTAATCGTTACGACTCCTTATTTTTAACGTGGTACCACAGATTTTGTTATAGTCCCTTCAGAGTGACTGCCTACCTACTCTGTTTCCCTGATCTATGACAAGACAGTAATCTTTTCTGTCTCTGACTTGTAAAAATACAGTCTTGACAAAAACAATACAAATCTAGTCCCTGATCTAAAACAGAAAAAAGTAGATTCACCTTACCTGAGCCTTCGTGATTGATCACCTGGTTTGTAAAAAACTCGTCCTTCAGTCACAGATCAGAAAGTGGCTGGCCTCTTTTGTACGACAATTCAGTTGGAGGGCTTTTCAAATAAGAAGAACCGATGTGGTTTCTTCCGCGTACGGTTTCAAGCCACCTGGCCTGTCTGATCCGAGGCGAAGTGAGGGTTTCCGGTCTGAAGGACCAATCTGTCAAAGGAAAAAACTTCAAAGACCAATACACATAAGGTTCAGATAAGGCACATTTAATAACTTGCTGCAAGGAGACAAAAACATGCAAATACAGGATTTTGCCTAACTACTGACAGGAAGTATGCTATTCGTATACTGTTCTAAAAGACATTGCCTTCTTTGATGTAATCAAACACAACTTTCAGTATTGTTCTGCAGCAGATGTTACTCAGATTTTCTGCTGACATGACTGGATTTATGAAAAACATTTTGAGAAAAACAACCTGGCCTTGGTGGAATCTAGCCCATTACAAGCTTCTTTTGTGTAGTTCTAATACATGTGTTACATTTCAAGGTACTTTTCTAACTTAGGCACAAGCAAATGCTGATTGAGGTTCATATTTTCAAGCAGTCTTTGTTCTGATTATCTATAGCTTCTGCAGCTGTGTATTTTCTCACAGCACAAGCGGAACTCCTTATCTAAGTCTCATAACATTAATACAAGTGTTACATCTAGTCATTATTTTCCTGACACAAGCAGAAATTATCTGCTTCCCTGTAAATTTACAAAGCATAAGCAAAGATTATAGCTGCGCATATTTCATGACAATACAAGGTTAGAAAGCTTCTGCAATTTGTACAGATTTTATGCAGTGTGAAATAGAATAAATGTATTAACCCTTTTCAAGCCTTAAATGCACTAAGCATATTACTAATACATACACTAATACATATTTTTCTGACATTTTCATTGACAAGTCGGGCAAACTTCCAGTTGTGTATTCTATGAAGTTAGACCCAGATGTCAGTCCAGTAATCAGACCAGTAAGAAAAGTTCCAATAGCTATGCAGGATAAAGTCAAATCTCAGTTAGATAAAATGCTGCGGCAAGGTGTAATTTGTCCAGTTACAGAACCAACTGAATGGGTGTCGTCCATGGTAGCAGCCCACAAGAAAGGCTCAGATAAAATCAGAATATGTATTGCCCCAAAAGATTTGAACAAAGCATTAAAGAGACTGCATCATCCAATGTGTACAGTCAAAAAGGTTGCAGCCCTAATACCGAACACCACTGTTTTTTCTATCTTGGATGCAAAAAGTTCATTTTGGCAACTGATGCTTGATCGGAAATCCTCGTTACTGACCATTGTGGATGCCATTTGGAATAAATTCTGCAAGTGAAGTCTTCCAGTGTGCAATGGACCAATTTTTTTCAGGTTATCCTTGTGCCATAACAGTATATGATTTATTAGTTGGAGGCAATCATGAAACAGAACATGACAGAAACCTTAAGAGAATTCTAGACAGAGCAAGTCAAGTGAATTTAAAGCTCAATGCTCTAAAGTGCAAATTCAGGCTACCAGAAGTTACATATGTAGGTCATTTATTTACCAGCACTGGCTTAAAAGCAGACCCATCTAAGTAAACAGCGATCCTTGAGATGTCAGCACCAGATAATATTCACGCTCTACAATGTTTCCTTGGCATGGACAACTATCTAGGCAAGTTTACACCAGACTTCAGTGAGCTGACAGCACCTTTAAGAGAGCTAATACACAAAAATGTTACATGGTCTTGGTTGGAACAGCACCAAAAGGCATTTGAAGACCTTAAGCAGGAAATTGCCACCCCACCTACATTAAGATACTATGATGTCAATAAACCAGTCACTCTTTCCTGTGATGCTTCAAAATTTGGTTTTGGCACATTTATTCTTCAGGAAGGCTGACCAGTACCTATGCATCTAGAACACTTACCCAAACTGAGATGCAGTATGCTCAAACTGAGAAAGAACTTTTGGTAAAAGTATTTGCATGTTCAAAGTTTCATGATTATATCTATAGTCAAGCTATTCAGATTGAAACTGATCACAGACCTCTAGTTACTATTCTAAAGAAGCCTATGCATTCAGCTCCAGTGAGATTACAAAGAATGATGCTCAAATTGCAAAAGTACAACTTCAAAATGGTCTATACAGAAGGCAAACTTCTTTATCTGGCTGATACCTCATCCAGATCACCCAGAAATACAACGGGACAGTTTGACGCAGAGAATTTTGACTTTGATGTAATGGCAGTGCATAATTTTTCTACCACAAGACTTGATGAGCTGAGAGATCACACAAAGACTGATCCAGTTTTGCAAAAGCTCAACCACTACATTAATGTTGGATGGCCATCAAAGCAATCTAGTGTACCACATGAAGTGCAAACCTATTTTCCTTACAGAGATGAGATGTTGATGGAAGATGGCATAATTTTCAAAGGTCTTGAAATTATTGTTTCTGAATCTTTACAACATGAATATATCCAGATTTTGAATCATGGTCAGTCACATTATGAATCTACCAAAAGAATTTTGAGAGAACTAGTATTTTGGCCTCCACTAGTAAAAGACATTGCTAAAGTACTTTCTTTTTGTTCAGTATGCAATAGTACTAAACCACATTTGCAAAGAGTACCACTTCAGCTAAGTCAAGTTCCTGAACTACCTTGGTCAATAGCAGCCAGTGACATATTCGAGTGGAACAATCAGCATTACTTTGTATTGGTAGACTCTTATTCAAACTGGTTTGAGATTGATTTACTACCTAATCTAACATCCACTACTGTTATTACCAAATTGAAATATCTTTTCTTAGTTCATGGTAATCCACACAAAATTATTTCTGACAATGATACTCAATTTACTAGCCAGTTATTTCAGAAATTTGCAAGAGAATGGGACTTTGTACATGTTACTAGTAGTCCAGCATATCCACAGTCAAATGAACTAGCTGAACGTGCAGTGCAGAGTGCAAAGCAGTTACTTGAAAGGTCAAAGTGTGACAATACCAATGTCTTTTTGAATTTACTTAATTTCAGAAACATAGCACGTGACGATATACTTGGGATGCCTGCTCAGAGACTTCTATCCAGGTAAACCAGAGCAACATTGCCTATTAGTTCCAGTTTATTGAGGCCTAAAACTATAAACAACAAAACCATCAGAGCCCAATTATTCAGGAAGCATTTTATCCAGAAGTCCAGTTATGATAAGTCAAGCAGATTTCTTTGACAATTGAAAGAAAGAGGGACAGTGAGGATACAAATGGCAAAGGGTTTCTACTGGATTTGTCAAGTAACTGGAATATGCTCCTAGCCGAGATCCTACTTTGTAGAATCTGTGGGTGTGAAGTACAGGAGAAACCGCAGATATCTCCTTCCTGTACCAGAATTATTATCACAACATTGTTCCTGTGATACAGACTCTAGATCTCAGAGCACTCCAGACAATGTTTCTGTTCCAGAATGTGTCTTACCTACCGATTCCATTCCTGATGGTGTTCCCGATATTCCTAATGTTGAACATTCAGCAGAGACAGTTCCAGTTGCTAAGCCTAATTCTCAGTTTTATGTCACATGATTTGGTCACACGTCCAGACCTAGAGTGAAATACACAGCGACTTGGACATAGCTATATATACCATCATAGTTCTGTATATATCTTCTTCTTCTTCTTCTTTCAGCTTTTCCCGGTTAGGGGTTGCCACAGCGGATCACCTGTCCACTCATGATTGGCAGTAGAGTTTTTACGGTGTTGAGTTGCCAGCCCAGCACTCAACCTTCCATGGAAGGCACACACACACACACACACAATCACAATTAGGCCAGTTTAGAGTGTCCAATCCACCTACAACATGTCTTTGGGATGTGGGAGGAAACCGGAACACCCGGAGGAAACCCACGTGACCACAGAGAAGACATGCAGACTCCGCACAGAAGGCACCCCAGCTGAGGATCGAATCAGAGAACATCTTGCTGTGAGGTGACAGCGCTAACCGCTGCACCACCGTGGCCGCCCACATAGTTCTGTATATATACATGACAAAAAAGCAATTTGTATTATCTGCATGTCAACTGATATTCTCAGCATCGCATGATCTATTTCTCAAAGAGGGAGGATGTAGAGCACAGTGTGTGATTAATCTTTAAGAAGCATAGCAAGCGATGAATGTACGTATATAAATATCAGGCAAGTGTTGTACCCAGTGCCATTTTGAAAGTGCAGCCAGAGAATGAGTATGTGAGAATGATTGCAGTTAGTTCATAGGTTCATAGGTTCATACTAGGCTATCTGCCCTAGGGCATTTATAAGCCTAGCCAGAGTGTGTTTGGCTTTCGCCACCCCTTGGAATGAGTATACTGTGCCCATTTTAAGGTTTAGTTTACTGTACCTCTGTCTAGCAGTGACACAGAAGTGACCCCTGGGGTAAATCTACGATCTCCCATCCACTCATCAAGATTTCTCTTGAAGAGAGTCAGTGAGGGGCTCTGCCTAACATGGACTGGGATTTTATTCCAGAGTGAAGGGAGCCTCTGGGTTATGAATCTGTCCCTCTAGCATGTCCTATTTATTTCTGTGCTGAGGTTCAAATCTCTCGTTCACGTATCTCTGGTGGATTTGGATTTTCTGAGGTGGAGCATGTCCATTAATTCCGGGTTGGACATAGCCTTGTACGTCAGGCATAGATCGCCTCTGAGTAGGCGGTATGCTACTGAGTAGAGCTGGAGTTTCTTTAGCCGGGCAGCATATGGCATATGTTTGAGTCCCTTGATCCTCTTGGTGAGGTACTTTTGGGGTCTTTCCAGTTGCTGCAGGTGTCGGGTAAGGTACATCCCAAATGGGGCATTGTACTCAATTATGGGCCTGATGAGGGAAGAGTAAAGGGGCACAATGACCTCTCCTGATCCAGATGTGAATCCCTTCATGATAAGGTGAGCAATATAGAAGGTCTTTCTAACCACTTTGGCAATGTGAGTGTCAAATGAGAGGTTACTGTCAACTTGGGTCCCTAGGTCCCTAATTACTTCTTCCAGATTAATGGATTACCACCTATGTGGTAATTTGTGGGCACTTTGTTTTTCCCAAAGGGTATGACTATACACTTTTTGACGTTTAGTTTAAGGCCATGGCTCTGGCACCAGTTTTCCATTTCTATGAGACCCTTTTGAAGGATGCTTGTGTCCGCTGGAGAATCAATTATGGCGCCCAGTTTGCAGTCACCTGTGAACTTGGTCAGCCACAATCCTCCCATGTTAGCCTGTACCTCAGAAAAATAAATACCGAACAAGAGAGGTCCCAGGACTGAGCCCTGTGGGATGCCACTTGTGACTGGTTTAGAGTCTGACATGGCTCCAGCAATTCTGACCTTGTGGGTTCTGTCCTTGAGCCAGTTTGCAACCCATCTTATGACATAGGGGTTTATATTTAAGCTGGAGAGCTTGTCTATGATGCCCGAGTGGGGTATTATGTCGAAGGCTTTTGCAAGATCAAGGTAGGCTGTGTGAACTACCTTACCCTCATCAATGGCCTTGGTGACTGTTTCAAAGAAGTCAACCAATTTCAAGAGGCAGGATCTGCCCTTAACAAAGCCGAATTGGGTAGGATCCAATGTCTGTAGGTCCCCAAAGTCTTTGTTTATGAGTTCCATAATGATCCTCTCCATAGCTTTGCAGACCAGGCTCGTCAAGCTTATGGGGCGGTAGTTTCCAGGGTCCGTAGAAGCACCTCCTTTGTGGAGTGGGACCACTGTTGCTGTACACCATTCTTTGGGTACATATCCTGTAGTAAGGCTGAGATTAAACAGCAGCCTTATGTGTGGGTTTAGCTCTACTTGGAGTTCATGTAGCATGCAACCCGGGTCACCGTCTGGTCCCACTGATGCTGTGTTTTTAGCTTTGGAGAGGGCGGCTCTCACCTGGGCATCTGAGATGTCAGGGAGGCAACACTCTGCTGGGATAGATATTTGTCCTTTTGGGGGGGAGGGGGGGAGAAATTTGCACTAAACCTGTCTGCTAGTATGTTGGCAATGTCTGTGGGTTCAGTGTATTTTTTGTCATTTTGGACTAACTCTGAGCATATCTGGGAGTTGCCACCCAGGTTTCTAACATAACTAAAGAAAGCCTTGTGATTATCTTTAGTGTCTTGTGCAATTTTTCTCTCAAAGTTGACCTTGGATGATTTTATGAGTGTTCGTAGTTTTTTGCTAGTAATGATCAGAAATGCCTTCCCTTTTAGGGATTTTGATCTATCATGTAGTAGCTTCCTCCTTCTGTTGTATAGCTTATTAATGGCTGGGGTCCACCAGACAGGACACCTGCCTTTGGGGGAATGGGTCTTGGTTTTATTTGGGATTGCATGATCCATGCATTCCTGTTGGTGTCCATAGAATGCGTTTATAAAGGATTCAGCAGAGTGGGCTGTGGTTTTCACTGGCCCGGGGGCCTTGAAGGATTCCACGTCGGTCTTAAGAAGTGTGAAGTCAGCTTTTGCGAAGTTCTTCACTGTGGTCTTCTGTGCTGGGGGTGGGGGTGGGATGTGGATTTCCAGGGAGATTAATTTATGGTCCGATCTTACCAATGAGGGATATACTTCTGGTATGGAACATTGCGTCCCCATGTTTGTGATGATCAGGTCTAATATGTTTTCCCCTCTTGTGGGAGAGGTGACTAGTTGTTCCATAGCATATGAGTTTATGAATTCTAGGAACCTTTGGGCTAGGGTGTTGGGGCTTGAGTAATGCTCCCAGTCTATGTTTGGGTAGTTGAAGTCCCCCAATATGATGGTGTTTGGAGAAACCTTCATATTCTCCAGTGTATGTAGGAAGGCCGAGTGGGGTTCCTAAGTTTGAGAGGGTGGTCTGTAGCATGCTACAAACTGGAGGGTAGTTTTGCCCACTGTTAGTTGCACATGGATGGTCTCCGATGCTTCGTGCATTGCCACTAACCTGGAGGTGTGGGTATCCTTGATGAATATGGATACTCCCCCTCCTTTTGTGGTTCGGTCCAAGTTCTGGGGCCGAAAAGCATGATATGAGGTATAACCTGGTAGTGCTGGGGTGCTCTCAGGAGCCTTGAACCAGGTTTCTGTCACTGCACAGACATCGATGTTCTCCATACTGAGGAGGGCTTTGAAAGCGTGCATCTTGAGGTTTAGACTTCTGGCTTTGAGAAGCATTACCTTTAGTTTCTTTCTACTTGTGTTTTTTAGGGAGGTGGGTTTGTCTTTTGAGCCTTGCCTAAAAAAGGCACTATGCGGGTGGCAAGAGCCTTTGCCAATATCCGAAAGCTCAGGGGTGACAGGTGCAAGCCATCCCTTGTGAAGCAGCGTGGCTTGTCGAGCATGTCATCCCAAGCAGACAGACATTGGATCCCCTTTGAATGACACCAATACTTAAGCCAATTGTTAAACTTGATCATTTTGTCTTTGTATTGTGGCATCATTCTTGGTGAGGGTAAGATGCTGCTTAAGGTCAGGGTCATACCGGCCTGGGCTACATAATCAGAGAGCTCCTCTACGTCTCTTTTCATGTAGTCCAGGGAGGTACGTCTCAAGTCATTCACACCAGCATGGACAATGACTGAGTCATATTTGTACCTGCTTTGGCATGACCTGAGTGCTTGTGTTATGTGGTGGATTCAAGCACCCGACAGGCAGCTTACTGTGACTTTTCCTTGTTCAGCCTGGTGAGCGGGACGTCAGTGTGTCTGACTATAGAGTCACCTATTACAAGTGTATCAGGTATGTTGTTTAGCCTTAAGGGTTGTGACTGTTTGGCACACTGACTTTGTGAACTATGTGTTGCATGTGTTTTGTTTTGAGGTAGTGGTTGCTTGGATGTCTGCTTTGGAGGTCTCTGTTGTTTTGGCAGATTTTTATTAAGAGCCTCCAAGTATATTTTTGTGTGTTTATGTGTTTGGTTTGCATTTGTGGTAGGTCTATGTGAGACTGGATTTGTGGTGTGTGTGGTTACCTTCTCCTGACTGGTTATGCCAGTACTGAGTCGAGAGCTCAGCCTCCAGTTTGGCTATATAGTTGCATATCTCACATATATTTGTATTTGTTGGGAGGAGGAGAGGGTTGTCTGTGTACATGAGGCAGTTGTAACATTGCTTCAAGATTCCCAGATTCACCAGCTGAACTGGAGAGGAAGCCAGCAACTGTCCCTTCGACATGCCAGAATAGTATAAGGAACTGCTATGTAACTGAATCAGAAAGGACCTATAGGGGATAGGGTACTCAAGGGGATTTTAGGAGGATGTAGTGCTTTTTTAGTTAAAAAGTGCTTACCTTATACAAAATGCCTATAGGAGCAAGTGTGGGGGTTTTAGATTGAGAATAGAATGTTTAGATTGAGAGTTAGAGCAGTTCCAAGGGAAAAAATGAAGAGCAGACTTTGTGGAGCCGGGAATAGTTTAAACCTGATTAAGCAGCACTGCCCGATGCTGCACTATGCGCAAATTCGCGCAAAAGCGCGCTACAGCGGGCTTTATAGCAGGGGGTTAGAAAGAGCTAGGAAATGGCCCAAAACAGCCAATAAGCTACAAGTTACTGGGCTGGAACTACTCCTTTAGAGACAGATAGGCTGCTCAGAGCTCCCCACTCCCACTGGTGAACAAAGAAGCTTCCTCCTATCCAAACAAGGATATGGGCAACACAGGAACTATGACACAGCCCAGAGATCAGCAATACCTTAAGACTGGACTATTCTAGTTCAGTAAAGGTGGGAAACAAGGATATATTTTTTTTCTTACAAAGTAGCAGAAAATAGAAACAGTAACAACAGTAAATGCTTTAAATCAGCTAGTGCACTTGAGTGTGTAGCCTACCAGTTAATTTAAGCAAAAACAAACTTTAAAAGTGCAAAAAGTTCAGGAAACCAAACAGTAATGCAGTAAATCAACTTTGCAGAGCTTATTTAGTTATAGAAACTCGCTTTTGTATATATGTTACCTATGTTAGAGTTAATAAGCTGCAATCTTAATGTGTTTGCACATAATAAAGTTGCTTGAACAGAACCCACAAAGACACGTCTATTACATCCTGCTAGATGAGCAACACTACTGTCATACCATTATCCACAGGCAACACATGTGTGCAAACTATAGAAATTAGTAGTTAAGAAAGGTGGGTGATGTACTAGAAGTCAAGTTCAGTGGTGGCTTTCACCTCTGTTGTACTTTGGAAATAGATAAGCTCATCCACATGAAGATGCAGTGTACTGGCAAATGTATGTGGTATTCTGCTGGCTGACACCTGTGAAATACCCAGTGCAACCTCTTGTCACTGAAAGGCCGTTATAACAAGTATTGTAAGAGCTGCACATATCTTACTATCTAGCAGTACTGCAAGTCCATACATTCCTGATGATTGTATTTGAGGGCGATATATAGCAACTAATGGCAATATGAAATCTCTGCCCAAACAAAATATGCCTTTCAGCTACTGATTGATTAGCTAGTAGTGCATAATCTGTTGTTGGTACCCTTTTCATCTGAATCACCTGCCAGTGCTGTTTGTTAGCGAGTGCTGTTGCAAGAATGCTGCTGCTGCTGTAAGCATCTTTGCTTGTGGCAATTTCAAGCTTTCCACATGCTATTTGGTTTTATAGTGATGTTCAAGTCACTTTACTCTCTATACACTTTATGACTATGAATCACAACATGCCTTCAGTAATGTATATTTGCACCTCATAATGAACTCATTAAACTGCAGACCTTCATCTTCTCCTTGATGTTCTAAACTAGCTAGCTGGTACCCTACAGTTCAGCTTGGCTGTGCATGGCTACTTCCTGTACAATGACACACTGCATACCAAATACTTTAAGTATGAATCCTGGCCATAGAGGATCTGTTGAAAAAATTTACTTGTGTACTTGTTGTTGCAAGTAATAATATTTTTGTGATTTTTTTTTTTTTTACTATACTTTGTTTACTGGAGCACTACACTGATCATAGCTGGCCATCTGCAAGTACTGCCCAGTTGAAATAATTCACAGAGAAGAAAGAAAAAGTTAATAGAGAAACATAAAAAAGGTAATAGGCAGTAAGCTGTAAATATTAGAACATAAAGTAATAATAGATAATAAAACTGTACAGTAGCAGTTAATAAGTCTAGCAACAATCATAATAAAAATGGAAATATTACAATTCACAAGATTTTATTTCAGGTTCATATCATGGTGGAAATGTTGTGGGGTAATGAGAGTCAGGGAGGAGATGATAATGGGGAGGTTAGGAGATGGTAGTTGAGAGACAGAGGGAGATAAAGTAAGGCTAGAGGTTGAGAGGCCTTACTATCACAATTGTTTGCTGCTAACATTTAAAAATAAAAAGGATTACAAAATATACAACTCTGTATTTACCCTTCTCCTTTGATAACAAAAAAAATTACATTTTGACTTAAGAGTACACAGTTTTCTGATTTTTATTTTCTTAAATATGAAGGATCATGCTTTAGATTGATTATCGGGTTCTACATTAGTTAACTTTCAAAGACTTGATATATGATTGTTACATCAAACAGTCAGAAAATTGTGCCATGTTCACAGAAAATGCATTCCTTGCTTAATAGTACCGTAAATATTTCATACCAAAAAGCACAGATGGCACGTTAAAGTAAAGTCAGTACCAAAATAAACAGCTGTTTATTAAGTACTTTCATCAAAACTAAAGTGGACTTCTTCAGAATAAACTACAAACAAAAGACAATGATGTAAAGTCTGGTAAGAATATTAATATTCTATTACTTTTTTGACATTTGAGATGGGAGTTAAAGGTATGGAAGTTAATTTATTGGACATCAAGATTAAAACGTATGTTAAAGAAAAATATTTTGAGAGCAGGTTGAATCATAAAGATATGGTGGATAATAGTTATTTATTATATTCAAGTATGCACCCAAAGATCATTAAGGACCATGTCCCTAAAGGACAATTTATTAGAGCATTGAGGCTTACAATGGGCAATGAGCTGTTTAAGTAAGAAATTAATTATATTCTGGGTTATAGTAAGAAGATCATTTTAAATACTACTAAAGAAGCTATGGCTGGAAGAAATACTAGTCACAACCCCCCCATTTTTGAAAGATGGGTTTATCAATGCATTTAGGAATTGAGGCAACAATAAAATGTGTTTTAAGACAGACATGATCACTGATGGCAGGATCTATTATTCGAATTATAAAAAATAACTGGAAAATTATTTATGGGGATCCAGAACTAAGAGAAGAAGCTGGAGATTAAGGCAAGGTCTCAAAAACAAAACTGCTGATGTGAAAATAGCCAATCATAACAAAATAATGGTTATGCTGCTAAACACTAGGAGCTTAAACCAATTTTCTGTTTGAAAAGGGTATATTTTTAAAGGAATATTTTTATGGAGATCTGTTCAGAATAATATATTGCCAAACAAAACAACAGGAACTTATCCTTGTGGGAGCTGTAAAAGCTGTCACTTCGAGATTTACATCTGATTCTGTGTGAGTAGTATATATTGCCTTGTGTAACAGATGCCAAGCATTTTATGTGGGAATGACTACCAGAACATTAGAGGAAAGAATTTCATTTATTTGTGATATTAAAAATGACAACATGCATAATGCCCTGAGTAAACATCTTTTAGATTATAATGAATATATAAAGTTTTCGTTTGTTGTTGTTGGAGAAAATGGTGTTTATGACAGCCATAGCTGGACAGATAACTTCAACAATTTTCCCTTAGATACAGCTGTAGTGCATTAGTGTATTCCTCATCTTTTTTACATTTCTGGTCTAACCAATTAAACCACCAGCCAAAAACCCCGTCAGAAACATCCATTTACCGAGCACCTCCTAGATCAGTCCTGAAAGCACCCCCCTTTGTGAGAGCAGTTCTTCAGACCTAGCATTATAGCAGTTAGACTACCCTTGTTTCTCCTGCCAGCCTTTTTAACTTGGGTCTCCTGAGGCAATGTAGTAACTACCTCATGTACACTGACAATCCTCTACTAATAACTCACTTTTCTAGAGTGCGAGAGATGTACCTATAACAAGAATCTTGAATCCCTGCTCTCCAACACTCAAAACAATAACACTGAAGAGGTTGTCAACTCACCCATCACTACTCATGTGCATAGTACCACTACTCATGCATATGGTATGCATCCAACACATAAATCAACATATGTGAAGGTTCTCTCAAAATCTTACTGAACCACCAGAGACCTCCAAAGCACAAGACTGCTACAACTAACACAGTTCCCATATCACATAAAGACACATAGCATTACCAGTGTCTCACCCACCAAGCCCTTAAAACATAACACTCAAAAAACAAATTTTCTTGTCATTGGAGACTCCACAGTGAGACACATGGTGTGATGTCCCACTCACAAGGTTAGATAAGGAGAAAGTCATGGCCAGTTACTTGTCTGGTGCCATGATTCATCAGATCATGCATGCACTCAGGTATCTTGGAAACAACTATCATTATGACTCTGTCATAGCTCATGTTGGAGTGAATGACCTAAGATGTACCTCACTGGACTATATGAAGACAGACATGATTGAGCTCTAAGTATGTGTCCCAGGCCGGTATGACCCCTAGCCTTGAGCAGCATATTACCTTCATCTAGAATTATGCCACAGTATAAACAAAAAATGATTAATTTCAATAATTGACTTATTTTTTAGTGTCATTCCAAGGGGATCCAGTTTCTGTCAGTCTGGGATGACATGGTCGACAACCCCCCCCCCCCTGCTTTGCCAGAGATGGATTGCACCTGGCACCACTAGGCTTTCAGCTGCTGGCAAAGGCTCTTGCCTCCTCCATAGTGCCCTTTTAGGCAAAATCTCAAAAACAAAATTGCTGATGTGAAAATAGCCAATCATAACAAAATAACAGTTATGCTGCTAAATTCTAGGAGCTTAAACCAAAAACTACACACCCTGGAAGCACTCATGTCACTGGATGATATAGATTTATTTGCACTCACAGAAACCTGGTTCAAGGCCTCAGAGGG
Organism: Protopterus annectens; assembly: GCF_019279795.1. Taxonomy (NCBI): domain Eukaryota; kingdom Metazoa; phylum Chordata; order Ceratodontiformes; family Protopteridae; genus Protopterus; species Protopterus annectens. The sequence goes on from NC_056735.1 coordinate 1,802,131,385, forward strand.
TACCCAAGCCTTGCAATGCTACAATTCCTTCCACACCTTCAGACTGCAAAGTGAATTTGTGGAGAACCAAAGGAGGCTGTGTTTCTAGCTATATTAGAGATGCATTCACCTCTCAACTAGTTAGACAAGACAACTCCATGGCGTTAACCCAAGTTCAGATTACTGTGGGTAAGAACCCCATTCAAGTCACAACTAGTTATAAATCCCCCTCCATGGATCATGATGTGCACAAGGCCTACTTGACCAAACTGGAGTCAATCCAAATATTGCCAAACATTCTGGTCATGGGGGATTTCAATTATCCCACCATCAAGTGGGAAACCTATGATAGGCCTAACTCACTAGCACAAAAGTTCCTTCACTTTGCTAACTCAAGTGCCCTGGAACAAATTGTTCAAACACCAACAAGTGGAACAAACATACTAGATCTGGTCCTCACTAACATGACAAACAGATGCTCCACTGCAACTGTTGGACCCTCATTAGTTAAATCGGAGAACAAATCAGTCACCTTCGAATGGGCACTAACACCAGAATGCACAAAGGGTGAAGTCAGACTAAAAAACTTCACCAAGGCAAACTATACCCTCCAAGGGGGAGGTATAAATGCATTACAGGCCCCACCCCCAACTGCAAGTGGTAACTACACCAAAGCTTACACTAAAACCCTGTAAAATCACTTGTATAAGTGTATAGATTTAGATGTTCCAGAGAGAACCAAAGCCAGAGCCCCAAGTAAAAACAAGCTGCCCTGGTGAACATCCAGCATCAAAAATCTTTACAACAAATGCAAAAAGTTGCTGTCTCGGAAAACTCAGGCAAGGCCCCAACAATGTAAAAACACCCTCCTCAGCCTCAACAGACAAATAAGACAACATGTCAAATCCTCTAAGGGTACTTTTGAGAAAGACTTAGCAATCACAGCCAAGGATAATCATAAGACATTTTAAAGCTATGTATGCAGCCTAAAATATAGGTGAAAATTTCACTCCTTTATCCCTTCCAAACTTATAAACTTTGCCCCCAAATCCCTCCCCACCCTACATATCCAAAGAGGAAATCATAAAACCTTGTCTAAGGCAAAATACACAGCCTCTCTGGGACCAGATGTCATCCCATAATGTCTTCTAAACAAACTAAAACATGAACTAGCATCACCACTAAGTGCCCTATTCAATCACAGCCTAACCACAGGCTATGTTCCTGTGGCTTAGCAACAGACCTGAGGGATTATAGACCTACAAGGCTGGCCAGCCTCATCTGTAAGGCCATGGAACATATCATCATGGACCTCATAAATAAAGACATAGATGACCTCTAAACCCTGGATCTGACCCAGTTCAGCTTCATCAAGAGCAGATCCTGCCAGTTAAACCTGGTAGATTTCTTTATAAATGTGACCAGGGCCATTGACAAGGACAAATCTGTGTACACAGCATACCACAACTTGGTAAAGGCCTTTGACAATACCATACTCAGCCATTACCAATAAACTTAGTAAACTGAATGTGAACCCCTTTGTTGTAAGATGGGTTGCCAACTGGCTTAAAAAATGGTCACATACTATCAAAAAGTGGGTTACTCCACATCAACCAATAGACCTGTCACGAGCAATGTGCCACAAGGGTCAGTGCTGGGCCTCCTTCTGTTTGGTATATACTTCTCAGACGTGCGGGCCAAAACTAAGGGGCTGTGGCTGACCTAGTCTGCAAACGACTGCAAACTGGATGAAATTATCGAATCCCCAAATGATGTCAGCATACTTCAGAAGGGTCTAACACAGACCAACAACTGATGTCTTAGTCACAGTCTCAAACTAAATGCAAAGAAATGCATCATCATTCCCTTTGGTAAAAACAATGTCCCTTCACACTGTCAAATTAACAACAATACCCTATGTACCTATGAAGTGGTAAGGGATCTGGGATCAGAAGTAGACTGTGAACTTAACTGTGATCACCATGTGTCTACTCTAGTAAGGAAGGCCTTCTAGGTAGCACACTTGATTAGCCAAAGCATCACCTCTAGAGCAAAGGAGGTTATAACCCCTCTATACTAGTCATTAATCAGGCCCATAAATGAGTATAATGCCACTTTTGGCATATACCGCACAAGCCACCTGCAGCAATTGGAGACACCACAGAGGTTTCTAACAAAGAAGATTAAGGGACTTCAGCACATACCTTATAGAGACTGATTAAAATCCCTGTTACTAAACTCAGTGTCTTACAGACTTCTTACGGGAGATTTATGCCTGGCTTACAGAGGAATTTCTGACCCCAAACCTACTGAATTTGCTGTACATCCATAAATCAAATGGAACTAGAGCTACCCATTCTAGGGACCTAAATATGACCTGCAACTTGAATAGGACATGTTAGAAGGACAGATTTGTCACCCAGTAATTGCCTCATCTTTGGAATAGGCTGGCAGTTCATGAAGCAGAGCACCTCTATGACACTGTTCAAAAGGAACCTCAACGAGTGAATGTAGCACCGTAAATTGATACCAGGTATAGTGCCCACCACCATCCTGGACATGGGCAGCCATTACTAAATACAATCCTGGGTATTGACTAGAGTATCTATGGTATTACATTGGGATGAAATGGATAAGCTTGAAATGATCTCCGGGTCTCGATAGTCTAGTAACCTCCTATGATCCTATCAGTACTACAGTACAGACTTTAACAAATAAGGTAGGACAAAAAGAGATATTAGGGCAGTTTAGATTATGGGCAGGTAAGACCCTAGACCTGAATGCATTATTAACATTAAGTGTTTTAAAAATCAAGGAGGTTTAAAGCTCTTTAATTTTTAGAGTGATGGTTAACATAATATGTTTCTAAGTGTTTTTCTGTTTAATTGTATAAACTTTTTTATATTTACCATTCCAAAAGTTGTTTTATATGTGTATAACATTTATAATGTGTTATTCAATCGATTAATTGTAGTAACTGTGGGTGTAGCTCATTTTATCATATGATTATGTTATTTGTCAGCCTGGTTCCATTGTGTTAAAAGTGCTAAATTAACAGCTATCTGTTTTGGTGCTAACTTTGCTTGTGGTTGCCATCAGTGTTTTTTTGGTTCTAGAACAGTTAATCCATTTCAGCTGTGCTTTTTGGTTTTCACTTTAAATATGTAATTTAAGAAGTCTAAAGTTTCATCAGCAGCCACATCCAATGAGAATATACACTTACCTACCCCTACATAATGCAACCTCACCTGTACATCAGAAGTCATGAACTCAACAAAACCAGAACTGCATGCACATAACACACTGTAAAGACTCACAGACATAGCTACATCAACTGGCACCCTGGTAGTTGCTTATGTAAGCTCAGTGCTACACTTACTAACACACAAATCTATTAAATTTATTCATTCAGGAAGCTGTAATATCAGTCACAACATCTTAAATAAAGTCCAGTACTGCACTTGTCTTCAATGGACAACTGCTGATCATACCAAGAATAGCTTGCCCTAGGGAGACTCACTCCTTTGTCCCACCCTAGTTATGGCTCTGCATAGACCTTACACTGACCATTGTAAACCAAATTTACACAACTAGTATAATATGGTGCTGGGTAGCATTCATAAAAGAATACCCGCAGTTAACACTGAAAAAAACAAGGTAAAGTATTCAACAATCACATTGTCTGACCTGCCATCTACAAAAAAATCCTAGTCATTAGTGACTTCAGTGTCTGCAAAACAAACGCATAGCTCAATCAATTTTGTTAGAATCTTGTATCAATCACATGCATATTTGAATATATACTCTGAGGCATGTCAGGTAGGGTAAATAGATAAAGGATAACAATTACATTTTCTTTGCTCAGATTGGAGTGAAATCTATGCTGATCTTCTTGTTGGAATTTGCATCAAGTTATGGAAGTTCAATTAAACGTTCTAGTAGGCCTGGGAAAACGCATAAGCTAAGAGAAATCCTCCCATTATTTCATATAGCATCAGTATGACAAGACAAAATGTTGGCATTTACTCAGTGGTGAAGCACATGGTGTCATACAAAGAGGATTTGGTGCCGGACATCTAGAATAAGATGATCATCTGTCCAGAGAGTATAGCAGATGATGGGCTTCAAATCTGTCCCCACAAAGGCAAGTAATTTAGAAGACATTTTCTCTCTCCATAGTATCTTAATTAGACCTCTAAATTCCGTTAAAACAATAAAATATGGAGCTTCACCAAATGCTAGAAGTCTCAAAAATGAAATCTATGATTTTTAAAGCTATTTTCTACTTGGAGGATGATTATATGTATGCTATTACTGAAAAAATGGATTAAAGATCCAAAATGCATTTTAATTTTCAGCTTTGCAGTTGTGGGAAAATTATGCTTCTCCACTACTATTGAACTTGTATTTCCACAAGTAGAATTACTTGTAAAAGCTACCCATTTGTATTTTAAACCCTGCCAGGACATAGTCTTGTAGTTCCATTCTCATTTCTGGCATGACTGTGCACTACTGCCAGATTTGAGCCTCATTCATTACTATATTTTTCCATAAACAATGTTATTGGTAAATTTCTGCCTAGTCTAGTCATTTAAACTGTATTAGAAATTCAGTAGTGTAAGAATTGTAATTGTTTCAGTTTGTGCTTTATTGCTTTTTATATTCTGTTAATTATCTGCTTAAAATTAAAGTTTGTTCTGCCCCACCCCCACTAATACATTAAGCTAAACTTTCTGAAAAAGCTCCAATACTGGCTTTATTTAGTTGGATGTCTCTCTGTCTAACCTGCTTGTTTCTTGAAAAATCTTCCCAACTCTCACCATTTGTTGTGTTGGTTTTATAATGATGTGTCTTCTGGCGTCCAGTCCTTGGGTATTCTATTTTCCAAAATCCCTTCTTCCTCTCTTTCATTTCTAATATCTGTTGTATAAACTAGTTGTGTACTCTTCCCATCCACTGTTTTCCACAAACTCACAATTCTGAGTGCCCACCTTGCAAACAGTATTGCTCTTGAGTAAACCTCCTTTACTGCATATTGTTTTATTGTCATTTTCCTGGAGATCAGCAAAGCTTGGAGTCCTAGCCTGCTGGAATCCAGAAGTATTTTACTAGTATCCAGTGCCACTCAGGTAAAGAAAAGTACCTTTTATTGCTAAATCACACTTGCTTAAATTATTTTGAGTGACTGCTACCGTTTCTTGCCTTTATGTGTGCATCTCACTGTATTTTTTGTAAAAGAAAATGGTCTTCCTGTCCCTATTACTGCTGCAAGACTGGCTTAAAATTGCCTTAAGCAAGGGATTTCCAGCTATCTATTTAAATGCCTTGTGGTAGCACTGCACCCATGGGTCTCTTCTACTGTGTTTTTACATTAGGAGAACTGGGTTTATTGTAGCAGGAGGTGTTTGCCTGGTCTTCTTTATATGGGAAATACACAAAAGGACTAGCAGTGTGGTCATTTTATTGGCCAGAGGGATCTTTAGTCAGTTTTCATTTTTTTATGTTCTACTATAAATTCTACATGTTTGCATGGGTCAGCAGTGGTCTGCACAATAGCAAACACCTAGAAAGCAAATCTTCCTTGGAAAATGGTCTGTAAAGCAGCAATATATTGCAAATACTTTGCACACTGACAGCCTTAGAGGGTACAATTCGGAGTATCCATCCACTGGTGCAGGTTGCACTTAAACACAGTTAGGGAGGAACTCTGCTTCACATGATGGGAAGCCTGGTCCGGAGAATAAGAATTCTCTAGGAAACATATACGTATCTCAAACATGTCTTATTTACGTTGCAAGAAAAATGTAGCCCTTTTGATCTAATAGATCCAATGCTGTTTGTTTTGCAGATGTGCAAAAGGTTTATCAAAACTGGGTCAAAGGATGCCTTGGTCACCAGGCAAATTTCAACTCTCAGAAGTCTGTATTATACCAAGTAAAGAGACACAACTTTGAGCCAATCAGCAAAGGACATTGTGTTTACTCCCTGTATTCTTTTTGTAAGGATCCTGTGTGAGCATTCCAGTTGCTGCATGCGTCTGGGCAGGTACATACTGAAGGGTGCATTGTACTCTATGATGAGTCTGATGATGAGGTTCAACTACTTCAATGTGCTGTGTGCAGTTATTCACAAAATACAATTACTTCAAAAGTTATTGAGTTTTGGACAACAGATGTTTGATTTGTTCACATTGTGCAGTTGCTTGACATGTTTCTTACACTGATAAGAGGTGTTTTCTTGCAAAAGACATTACAAGAGTATTACAGTACTTGTGAGTTACGCAGTCACATCATAAAGTTCTTGAATGTTACTTAAAGTGATGACTTAAGCAAGTGATGGTATAGCTCTAGCATTTCTGCCTTTACTGATAATATTCCAAAAGTATCAAAATGCCCAAGAAGTTTATTTTGCAAAATCCAGTTATTCTAAAGTATACGAGTTTGTTTATTTGCATAATTCTGATAAGATCAATGAAAAATATGTTTAGAGCATGAAGGAATTAGACAAGTTCGGTTTATGCCAGAAACTTATGCATATGTGTATATGACTATATTCATGTTTATTAGCAAAACCCTTCATTGGTATGTGTTAATATGGCAGACGGATTTTGAAAACCCCTACCACTTGTGTTTGATCAGAATATTGCAGAGAACTAGGGAATATTTGAGCAAGAGTATGATATTTTCATACAAGCAGCTTATGCAGTAAGAGATGCACACACAAGGGTATTCATTTTGCTAAACCTAGCAGGGTCTGAGGCCATTGAAAGAGAGCATTCATTTGTGTATGCATATTTTATAAACTGGCTTTATGAATAATATGCACTTTCTTGTATGTTTATGCTGCTACTGTTTAAATTTGTATGCACCAGCAGTGTAAGAAAGAGAAGGTGCAGACTACCATATTGTTGTACAGGCTGAGTCAAGGGAGGAGCCAGAGTGTTTGAAGTGCAAGTTTAGAGAAATGTGCAATGCCCAGATGAATATTACATTAGAGAGGCATTTGTTTTACACAAGAAATCAGAAACCGGGGAAACATTTGCAGCTTATATAACTGACTTGAGAAACAGAGCTAAAAATGTGTCGGTTTTGTGATCTAAAAGATGAGTTGATGAAGGACAGGCTTGTATTTGGTATTAATAGTGCTGCTATGAGAAAGGTTTTGCTTTGTGACAGTGATTTAATGTTGAGCAATGCCATAGAGATTTGTCAAATCCATGAGATGACAGAAAAATATACAAGCAGGCTTGCGAGTGACAAGAGCATGGTTTCAGTTGGCTCCAGAGCAAATGTGGAAAATATGCAACACATAAACAAGAACAGGCCTAAGCATATGGCAGCTACATGATTTCCAAGGAAGCTACAAGGTTTTCTAAAAAGTTCTAGGAAAGGTACAAGCTCAAGCGCCAGCTCAGTGCAACACAAATATGAATCAACAAAACCCAAATCTAGCTTTAATGTTAACTGTTGCAACTGTGGTGTGAATCATGAGTCTAAAAATGAGAAGTGCTTAGCATTTGGTCAGCAATGTCACAAGTGTAAAAAATGGAACCATTTCCAAAAGTTTTGTAAATCAAGTAAGCCTCATACAGTTGTAAAGAAAGGTTGCACAAAAAAGCAAGTTGATCAAGTAGAGCCGAAGCAGTCAGCTTTCTATGTAGGTAGTGTCTCAGTCCTTGGTGAAAGAGTTGACACAGTGAACTTATTAACAAGAAGTGAAGTGTTTTGTACTTTCCAGATCAATGGAAAATCCACAGAGCTCAAAGTAGACACTGGGTCAAAGTGTAATGTTATGTCAGCAGACACATTTGCAAAGGTGAGAACTAATGAACAACTCAATGTAACCAGCAGTGAGAGACTTGTTGCTTATGGAGGTGAAGACATTCAAAGTGAAGGTTCAGTGATGCTTTCATATTATCTGGCCAAGAACTGCTACAACTTGTCATTCTACTTAGTCTGAAGACCAGTGCAGTCTTTATTGGGTCTCAAAAATAGTTTAAGAATGAACCTGCTTTCCTTTGCTAAAGAAGTTCATCATGTGAGTGCATTTCCAAGTTCTAATTTCTCTGAAGCCATTCTCTCAGAGTATGCTGATCTTTTTGATGACAAATTGGGCAAACTTCCAGTTGTGTATTCCATGAAGTTAGTCCCAAAGGTCACTACAGTAGTCAGACCAGCAAGAAGAGTTCCGATAGCAATGCAAGACAAAGTTAAAGCTCAGCTGTATAAAATGGTGCAACAAGGTGTGATTTGTCCAGTCACAGAACCAACCAAATGGGTGTCATCCATGGTAGCCGCTCACAAAAAAGGCATAGATGAAGTCAGAATATGCATTGACCCCAAGAGATTTGAACAAAGCATGAAAGAGACCGTATCATCCAATGTACACAATTGAAGAAGTTGCAGCTCTAATACTGAATACAACTGTATTTTCTGTTTTGATGCATAGTTCATTTTGGCAAGTGTTGCTTGATTGCAAATCCTCATTTCTAACTACTTTTGGTACTCCATTTGGCAGGTACAGATTCCTAAGGATGTCATTTGGAATAAATTCTGCAAGTGAAGTTTTTCAGCATGCCATGAAACAATTTTGTTCAGGTTATCTTTGTGCCATAATAGTAAATGATCTATTGATTGGAGGCAATGGTTAAGCAGAGCATGACAGAAACTTCAAGAAAGTTCTAAATAGAGCACGTGAAGTGAACTTAAAGATCAATGCTCTGAAGTGAAATTCAGACTTCCAGAAGTTACATATGTAGGACATTTGTTTACAAGTACAGGCTTGAGACCTGACCTGACCAAGCAAGCAGCTATTCTAGAAATGTTAGCGCCAGACAATGTACAAAGTTCACAGCATCTTCTGGGCATGATCAACTATGTAGGCAAATGTATACCAGACTTCAGTGAATTGACAGCATCTTTAAGAGAGCTAACATGCAAAAATATTGCATGGTCATGGTTGAAACATCAGCAGAAGGCATTTGAAGAGCTTAATCTGAAAATTGCCATCCTCACCTAAGTTTAGATATGATGATGTGAACAAACCAGTTATTCTTTATTGTGATGCTTCAAAATTTTTCCTTGGCACAGTTATACTTCAAGAGGGCAGACCAGTAGCCTATGCATCTAGAACACTAACCCAAACTGAGATGCAGTATACTCAAATTGAGGAAAAGCTTTTGGGTATAGTTCATAGGTTAGTACTAGGTTAACTGCCTTTGCGAGCCATTTTAAGCCTACCCAATTATCCCTTGTGAGATTCAATCCCTGCACCTTGTGTTTGTAAGGCAAACACCTTAACCATTAGGTCACCCTCCCAACCCTTGCATTGCATGTCCTAAGTTTCATGATTATATTTATGGTCGAGCTATCCAGATTGAAACTCATCATCAACCTCTAGTTGCTATTCTAAAGAAGCCTATGCATTCTGCTCCAGCAAGATTACAAAGAATGATGCTCAAATTGCAAAAGTACAATTTCAAATTGGTCTACACTAAAGGCAAATTGCTCTATCTGGCTGATACCTTATCCAGATTGCCCAGAAGTACACCAGAACAACTTGATGCACAGAATTTTGACTTTGATGTGATGTTAGTGCATAATTTTTTTACCACTTGACTTGATCAGTTAAGAGATCACACTCAGACTGATTGAATTTCACAGATGCTCAATCGCTATATTAATGTTGGATGGCCGTCAAAGCAATCTGGTGTATCACCCGAGGAGTAAGTGTATTTTCCTTACAGAGGTGAATTGTCGATGGAAGATGGCATTGTTTTCAAGGGTCCTAAAATTGTTGTTCCTGCTTCCTTACAGCAAGAATATAATCAGATTTTGCATCCTGGTCACCCAGAATCCACATCCACTAAGAGAAGAGCAAGAGAATTAGTATTTTGGCCTTCACCATCAAAAGACATTGATAGAGTTCTTTTTTCTTGCTCAGTATGCAGTAGTACTAAACCACATTTGCAAAGAGAACCACTTCAGCTAAGTCCAATTCCTGAACTACCTTGGTCTACTGTAGCAGCCGATATCTTTGAGTGGAACAATCAACACTACTTAGTTTTGGTAGATTCTTATTTGAATTGGTTTGAGGTCGATCTACTACCAAACCTAACCTCAACTGCTATTACTAAGTTGAAATGTCATTTTTCAGTTCATGGTAGTCCACGCAAACTTTTTTCTGACAATGGTACTCAATTGACTAGTCAGTTGTTTCAGAAATTTGCAAAAGAATGGGACTTAGTACATGTCACTAGTAGTCCTGAATATCCTCCATCCAGTGGTCTAGCAGAACATGCAGTGCAGCATGAAAAGTAATTACTTGAAAAGTCAAAGCGTGACAATATTAATGTATTCCTGAATTTGCTTAATTTCAGTTACATACCACATGATGATATTCTAGGCTCACCTGCTCAAAGACTACTTTCCAGGCAAGCTCGAACTACACTACCTATTTCTTTAAGTTTTTTTTGCAGCCTAAACCAAAGAACAATAAAACCATAAAGGCTCAATTGTTTAAGAAGCATAATATCCTGAAATCTAGTTATGACAGATCAAGCAGATTGCTTCATCTGTTGAGTGAAGTAGAAATGGTACGAATTCATCCAACAAAGGGTTTTGATTGAATAGGACAGATTATAGGTATCTGTGCTGAGCCGAGATCCTACTTGGTGGATTCCTAAAGTGTGGAGTATAGGAGGAATCACAAACATTTTCTTCCTGTACAAGAATCATCATCATTGCAGTCATAACATTGTATCTGTGATGCAGACTCTAAATCAAAGAATGAGTCATATACTTTTTCCAGACCACAATGTGTTCAAAGGTCTGATTCTTTTCCAGAAAGTGATTCGAACATTCCACAGGTCAACCATTTTGGAGAAACTGTCCCAGTTGCTAAATCTAATTCCCAGTTTTGTGTCACATGATATGGACGAGTTTCTAAGCCTAGTGTGAAATATGCAGCAACGTGGACTTGATTGTATATACATGTGTATTTAGTATTGCATAATGCATGTCTATGGATTACCTGTGATTTATACATGTCAAATAATCTCATGATAAAATTACATGATCTGTTTCTCAAAGAGGGAAGATGTAGATCAGAGTGTAAAGTGTGTGTGCTATATCTTTAAGAAGCATGAGAGGCTGTACGTGCACATATAAATTCCAGACATGTGCAATCCCCTAGTGCCATTTTGTAGAAGCAGCCAGAGAGGGAGCATGCATGTTCGCAGTAGTTAGTTTGTATATAAGTTACTTAAGTTATAGTCAGCAAGCCTCTATAGTGATGTGTTTGTATGAAATAGAGCTGCTTGAACAGAACCCATGGAGACTCATTTATTCGTGTCCTAACATTAAAGTGACAGAGGGTAAATGTCTCCAGTAGATCCAAATATGCATTGAGAGATTCTTAGGACATGGAGGGTGAACTATAGCTGGCTAGGTTATGGTATGGAATTTGTCTATGGTGATCTGCAATTGGAGGAACTCCAGCATGTCATCTTGTTTGACCACCCTGGAGGTATGCTTGTTATTGATACATATTGAGACACCTTCACCTTTTACTCTTGTCTGTGCAACTACTGGTCTAAACGTGTGGAAGGCACTGAAACCTTACACTGCAGTGGCATTCTCTGCCACTTTAACTGCACAGATGTCTATATTCTCAAATGTGAGAGGAATTGGAGGGACTGTAGTTTTTTATTTAGGCTCTTGGTAATGAGCAGTAATACCTTCAGGTTCAGTTGAGCTGACTTTGCTATGTCAGTAGGTTTGCCGATTTACATTGACTCAAAAAGGCACTATGGGGTGGATAAAGTTTTATTCAGTATTCAGATGCCTAGCAGGGACAGGTGCAGGCCATCCTTGGCAAAGCAGCTTGGTTTGGTAATCATGTTCTCCCAATCTGACAAATATTGGATCCACTTAAAGTGACAACAAAAAGGCAGCCAGTTGTTAAACTCAATCCTCTTTAGCTCATATAGTGGTATCATCTCCTAATGGTAACATGCAGCTCAATGCTAGACTCATGCCAGTCCAAGACATATAGTCTGAAAGCTCCATAATGTTTCTCTTCATATAGTCCAGGGAGGTACTTTTCAGGTTATTTACACCTAGATAGACTATCATGGAATCATACTGGTACCTGTGGTGCAATGACTTGACTGAGTGCATTATTTGACAGATGCTGACTGCAGATAATTTATTAACTGTTATCTTCTCCTAGTTCAGACTGGTTAGAGGGGTATCTCTAGGTCTTACAATAGAGAGCCTATGATGAGAGTCCTGGGAAGTGTGTTTGGAGCTCTATTGAGTGTTTATGTATGTGTGGTGTTAGGTGGTGTTTTTCTGAGTGCCTTTGGACTTGATGAGACATAGCTTTGCCAACAGGTGGTCTAGGAGGTCTTTGTTGTTTATGAAGATTGCATTTATGTGCGTCAGCGTGTTTTAATCCTTGTGTGTGCTGTGTGATATTTGAGCTGCATGCATGGTTTTGACAACCTGATGTGTGCTTGTATGTGAAAGTTTAGCCTGCAGTGCCATTGCCTAAGTTCAGCTCATGAATACTTTGTCTGTTTCTTTAAGGATTACGTGGTTATCAGTAAACAAGATGCCCATACCCGCTGAGCTGGCTAAAGATAGGTTAGGAAAATTTATATCCATGCTGTCCAGTCCTTTGATTGGTGAGCTACAAAGGGTGGTATATTGGGGTTAGAAGTCTATCAAATGTGCTTTGCCTGTGCAGACTAATAAGGGTACTTTATTTGGGTAGGTTATGCTAACCAGTATGAAATTCTACTAACTTTAATGTTTACACACTACTGAATTCTACTAAATCTGTAGTTATTGCCACTCAAACTCCAACTAACTGCTCTAAGCCTGTTGGAGGGTATGGTATTAGTTCTATACTTACTGCTTTACAAGCTACAATTTTATGAACCATTCTATGGGGGAAATTTGCTTTTTATGTGTTTGTACTGTACAGGGCACTGTTGACCACCACTGTTCAGTGACCAGATACAATCAACTGCACTGAATTTATAGCAACACAGAAAAAGCACAAAACTAACTAATGAACACGCTTCCCAATAAAATGACTACTCAGCAAACCCTCCTCAACAAGACTCTGTTAACAATAGTTATATTGTTTGTACTAGCCTGACAGGCCCATCTCTTCTTGTCCCTCCAACCTTAAACATGATTTCATTCATTAAAGCTGAGCTGTGTGTTCCTTTTCTGCATTTCATTCATGGGGTTTCCTGTCCAAGTCTGAGTTGTGCATATCATAAAAATCACATCAGAAAACTGAACAGGCAAACATTCCTTGTCAAATCCTTCTACTACTTTAAACAATTTACTGTAGAAAATTGGTGAGTCAATGTTTGGGCTATATTTTGTCCATAACAACGGTTTTGTTAGGATGCCAAACTTGGCCAGTAGCAAACTATCTTTCCCATCCTTCTTAACATCAATAAGGTTTCCAGCTCAAATTTAGATTATTAATTATTAACACAAGATCTTTAGCTTCTCTGCCTCAAAAAAAAAAAAAAAAAAACTAACATGCTTATTTGCAATGTTTATTTCTTAGATAATGACAGCATTAATTGTATTATTTGTTAATATAAATTTTAAATGATGTATTAAGCCCCTATTGTTGATACTTACACAGGTAAATATGAACAGTCACATATGACTCTCTGATGCAACTAGTTAGTATAACTACCAAAGTCAATACACATAATCACATAGGAGAGAGAGACAGTTGTGTGCACCAATTGTGCACTGTAATTCTGCATGCAAGTTGTCCACATTACTGTGATTGGCAAACACCTAAGCAGATGGAGAGTTAAACTCATCAGGTCAGATAAGCTTTGAATGTGATTCACTTGATGGCTGCAGAGGTTTAGGTCCAATAAATGTCTCTATTCTCTGTTATTTATATATTCAGAGACTCATAGTTTTTACAAGTCTGATTCAGTTCATGGGCCATACCCATCCTTTTAAGGTATCTCTGCCCCAGGAATGGAAAACAAGTCAGACCCAGGATGAATTTGTGAATGCATATCCAATCATCAACATTTACCTTAAATGAAGAGGGGATATAACTCTGTTTTAAATTCATGGAATATTATTCCATAAATGTTTTAATTAGGAAGCTTTGGGGTCCTTTTTAGCTGTGTGATATGTTTAGGTAGATATGTACTAATATTAGCATTAAATTCTACATTTGGTTTGATCTGGGCAGAGTACAGAGAAATATATCTTTTAACCCATTTGAGATACCTTTAGTTATTAATTGGGATAGACAAAAGGGTTTACTGATGGCTATTGCAATATGGTAATCATTTGTTACCAAAAGGTGTCAAGATCTGTGAAGATTGTATCAGTCTGGAGAGGGGTGTTTTCTATGCTATAAATTGTGTTGAGATTTGTTTTCTACCAAAGTTGACAATGATAGACTTATTTGTGTTTAATTTAAGCCAATTTCTAGTGTGTTATTGATTTGTATAGTTTAAACCTTGCTGTAGTGATCTGCATTCACAAAGGATGAATTTGGGATAACAATGATCAAATGTTTGTCTCTACCAGAAATGGAACTCAAATATGAGAAGCATAGACTGATGTAGATATAATTCGTGACATAGTCTGAGAATTAATATATTTGTGGGAACTGTAGCACCCAGGTAGAAAACTATTAGAAGTGAGGAGGTTATTGTTTATGTGCATCTTTTCTAATGTTGCATTGAAGAATCAATTAAGATTTGTGGTTGTAATAAAGGAGTGCAAGTAAAGAAAGTTAAAATTCAAGTTGTCATTTCCTGCCATTCTGACAGTGTTATGGAATGGGTTGTGTTGATCTTTGAGAATCCAAATAATGTGATTGATAAAAAATAAATAAATAAATAGATAAATAACTTTGAGACCTTTGACAATTGCAGGTAAAGCAGAAGGATAAAGTGATAGTTAAATTGATAGATGCTTATGTTGTTGGAGAAATAGAGGATGAATGGGAAGCAAGATCAAATGGGGGGATGAGTTACTCTTATGTGTGATACCAGGAACATGGTAGTTCAGTAGGCTGGAAGTTCTGTTTCTACTATGCATTATGTGACACTACAGGGAGGCCTGGTAACATTTATATGCTGTAAGGTTACCCAGTGGTCTGACATGCGTGACTTGGGTATGTAAATGGTCATCTTGTACAGCTAAACTATGGAATGCTGCTGTATTGAAATCTAAATAAAAACAATACCAAGATGATTTTTTACAAAAAAAAATGAAGACCAACATCACTTAACATTAACTGCTCCTTTCAGTAGTTACACATTGTAATTCAAACTCTTCTTTCAAAACCATTATAAACAATAATAGAATATAAACCATCTTTTTAATCCTATTTCATATTTCAGTTCTGATGTAAATGACTTATTCTCCTTTATACATAACTATCTCCAAACACTGTAATAATCTAGAATCCTTCTTACTAATATGTACCCACTAACCATTAAGTATAAATGCATATAATGATGAAAATTGTGAATTCCTTGTATACTATTACACCTACACCACTGTTTTTTCTTCCACTGAAGACATCATTATAAAAATGTACGTATGTTTTGTATGTACTCCGTTTATTGTACCAGTCATTGAAACATTTCTCCTTGGATCACTATGGAACAGTGGCCATAGCTTTTCTTCCACTGAAGATGTCATTATAAAAATATACACATTTTGTATGTACTTTGTTTAGTATACCAGCCATTGGAGCTTTTTCCCCAGGCCACCATGAAATAATGACATTTGTTTTGCTTAAGGTGAGCTATCCTGGTTAGCTAAGGAAATAAATAAATATTGTGGCTGGTCAATTTCATATAGAGGACTATATCTTAGTTGGGATCTATTTCCAAAATTTTTGATTGCTATTAAAACTGGTATTCAAGAAAAATCATAATTTATGTGACTTTGAATTCCTTATATTATCACTTTAAAAGTACAAATAAGTATTTTGCTAGTGTTTTTTCATTTCTAGTTTAATACAGATGTATAATGGTGAATATGGTGTGTATAAAACACTAATTAATTATGCTTCATACTATCAAGATAATTTTATATATTGCATATGATATAGTGATTTCTAAATTCTAAAAATATTGTTTTTATTTCATTTCTCTTTACAACTAGGGAAGGACAGCATATTGATGCTTGCCTAATTTGTAAATAAACAAATCTGGAACATTTTTCTTATAATCAGTTATTATAAATATATTTAGGCGTGTGGCAGTCAAATTTCATGCTTAGTCAGAAGTTAAAGAAATTTACATTAAGGGTATTTAAATATGTTATTAAAGTTATTAGGAATATTATTCATTTAGAATTTTAAAATTAATGCATTAAGAATATCTAATAGATGTTACTACATATTGGTTATATAGAAGATCCAGGTGTAATAATACTACGTGGAATTGATGTTTTTAAGATTTTTTTTGTAACCAGTAGCTTAAAATGTGTCAGCAAAGAGTAGTTAGAAGATAGTATTAAAGTAAGAAAGGTATGCAATAAGCCCATTTAAATGTATTAAAGTTAAAAGTTGCATCATTCAGTTAGAAGGTTAAAAATGTCTGTGTTGAGAACATTTAGTTGTTATTATTCAGTGTTGCTTATGTGGAAGCCTGTGGTGAGTTAAAGAAAAGTTTATTTGCTTCTTAAATGCTAATGAGTTGTAGACAATGGTATATTTTCCTCTTTGCATAATGCACCTGTTATAATGAATTATATATTTGTAAAACAGGGAGCATAGGTCAAAGTATGCAAAAAAATGTGAAAGTGTGTTATTGCTCTGTCACTTGAATATGAAGAAGTCTACAAATAACTTATGTTACAAATACTGAGAAGTGGTGGAACCTACACCTCTGGCAGTTAAACAGAAGTATGGCTATACGCTGGTAATAACTTATTTCTTGTAGACCAGGATTTGATTCCCTCAGCCTCTGTTGTCCTACTCTGTGACCATGAGCAAATCACTTAACTAGACAGTCCTTCAGGGCAATTATGACATTTGTCTATGCTCTTCAATGATCTTCTGGACTATATGCCTAGTACCTAACTGTGCACCTATAGTGAAATTAATAATGTTCTTTGCATAATAAATGCACCAGTTACATCAACAGAGCATTATAAGCCATAGATTTTGATTAGAAACCGAGATAATATTTTGGACAGGACATGATAAGGACTGACAAGACTGTAAGGATGTCAAAAAAAGATTATAACTTGGAAAATTGTATTAAAGACAGGGGACTTTTCTACTTGATTAAAGTGTATTGATCATGTTCTTAAACAAGTATTAAGAAACAAGCTTTTGTATTTGGATATAACCTTCTTGCCATATGCAATACCAAATTATAGAATTTCTGAAGGAAAAAGTGCATTTTTTTGTACATTTTATTTTGATAATAAGGATGCCCTCTGAAAAATTTTCTTAGAGCAGAAAATTCCTGACATAACATCATGAAAGACTGAACCCAGAAAGCCTCACTACCTTAATTAATCTATAAACTTCTGTAATTCCTACACAGGTGAGCTTTCAACTGGTTCTTGCAGATAGAGCATCTTACATTGAAAATTAAGATATGATGATGCAGTAGTGAAATCACAATGTAAATAAGATGCAGGTCCTCTCAATAGGTTTATTTTAATTACCCATAATGTTTTGCAGTTGAATGCAAACATCTCCTCAGTACCTACCATGATGTCATAGTGTGGGTGTTATAGAGAAAAACTGAGTAAACAGTTAAACTAAAAACTCAAACAGCACACTATAACCTTTATTTTATTTTATTTTAATACATATATATTTTGCAAATCACTTGTGAGTTTATCATGGGGGTATAATGGAAAAATAAACTAATTGTAAAATAAAGATGCTTCCAAATATTAGCAATACTCTTTAAGGCCTAAGCTAAGTAGAACAGTGGGCATAGGTAAGATATTTAATAAATTTGTGAATCAACAGACACAGCTCATTCTTTCATAAAATGTAATATCTAGTCTAATTAAGAAATTGAATAGGTTAGCACTGGTATTCCACCATATGTGTAAGATTTATAAAAGTATGTTCTAAGTTTATTAACTATCCATTTAGAAAGCTAGATACAAAACAGGTGTATAAGTAAAGGTAAATAGTATTGCATGGAATAATAATTATATGTCAGAGAAGGAGTTTGGAATGATAATTTATGAGAGATAAGATAAAGAAAGAAACCTACCCTTCTTTGTAATTTATAGTGTAGATATTCATTTTTACCTTTAAACATTTACGGATTTCGACAAGAAAAGGTAGGTATTATTTTGGCCTAGTAGCTACGCCATGAATAATTCACATATTAAAGAGAAAGAGAGAGGATCTATATCCTGAAGACAATTCACCAGCTGTGCTAACTCTGGTTTACTGACTGAAAAGAGAATGCTGCGAGGAACATTACAAAAGAATGGAAGAAGGAAGGAAAAGGATAGCAGGATTACTCTTTCTCTGTTTTTATTTTTTGTGATTGGTGGTTGAGATGACTTGAAGCCAAATCTGGTATGGCGGCTGTCAAAAAGCAATTACTAGAAAATGGAAATCAGAGTCTAGGCCAATTTACTAGAAGGAGTGAATATAGTAACAGAGATAAAACAACTGGGATCTTTAGAAAATGGATGAAGTAAACTACACAGAAAAAAATGAGAACTGTGGGAACATTATATGCAGAGAAGGAACAAGGTTTAAGAGGCAGGATTTGAATTAGCCATATAATGCTTAACCGACAATGACTGGATAGATTATAAGTGATGTATAATATTTGCAACTACAGTTGTTTCAATGGCGTCTGTGATGTATAATGTTTGCAACTATAGTGGTATCAATATACTGTTTGTTTTTCATTTATATAAATGTATGATTGCCTACATCATACATGATAATTTAATAAAGATGTTTACTTAAAAAAAACAGACTTGAAAAATTGCAAATAGGTGATGCTGAAAAAGTCGAGAATAGGTAGATACTGTAGTGAAATTAATGAAGTATTATACAAATTAAATGTACAAACCATGCTAATTGAGCAAAATAAACCACATAGTTTGATTAAAATGATGAGATGACATTTATTCAAAACTCATAGAAATCAAAGATGAATTAAGAAAAAATGTGTACAAAGCCATGGTGTGTTTGAAGAAAATATGGAATTTCAAAGTGTGGTATACTTCAATGGCAAATTTTAAAATTGATGAAAATGACTGGATGACAGTTTGATGCAGTGCTGATAACAAGGTCAATATGAAGGTAAGATGAAAATGAAAGGGAAGGAGTGACTCTGAGAGGATTTGGCTGAGATTCTGCAATACATTTTCCAAGAGCAATATGATAACTATTGTTGCCACTTTGCTAATGGAGAAAATTTAGGAGGGAGGTTGTAAGCTCTACATTAATAATAGAGATAAAGGATCATGGCACTAAAAGATCAATGCTTATAATTAGGAAATGGTAAGAGTGTCAAATAATATAAAGGGAGTGGAGCATACAAAGAAAGTTAATTGATAAGAAGGATGGGGAGGCTGGTAAAACTTTATTGTAACTGAAAGATGTATAAAGCTTTAATCTCAAATTTGAAAAGAAACAGAAAGAGAAGCAAGAAATCATATAATTCTGATATAAAATTTACTGCAAAATAAACTTAATGATTGTTGAGCACTATGCCATGAAAGGCCCCAACATGGATGTGCAGGGAGGCTTGCTCCCCTGCAAAAATGTGCAAAAGGTTAGATTTTGCTTGAAATGCTGTGTTTAAATGGTGCAGCTGTTTTTTCATTCTTATGACTTTCTGCATTGTAAATGTTTGCTGATGTGTGATTGTGATCTTTTTGTCTTGTTTTAAGTTCTGGTTATGTGAAAATTTGATAGCTTCAAGTAGATCCATATATATATATATATATATATATATATATATATATATATATATATATATAGTGTGTATCTCTCTCTCTGTAGATATATATATATATATATATATATATATATATATATATATATATATATATATATATATATATATATATATATATATATATATATATATATATATATATATATATATATATATATATATATATATTTATATACACATGGGTCTACTTCTGTAGACCGAATTTACAGTTTGCCGAAGCACAAATCAATGAGACCACACTGCAGAAAGAACATATCAACGAAGCTACACTCTACCAAACCAGGGAACACCGAACATCAACTATCAAACATCCCAACAAAATTCTACACAGTTGTCATATGTGCATTAAAGCACTTACTTTTCTTGACATTTTTGCAGGGGTCAAGCCCCCCTGCACCCCCCACACCCCCCTGATAATTTTATATACCAACTGAGAGACTGTACTAAATCATAGAAAAGGTATGATCCAGACACGGTAGCATACTGCCCTGTTCAGTGTTCCTTGGTGTGGTAGAGTGTAGTTTCATTGATATGTTCTTTTGGCAGTGTGGTCTCTGTGATTTGGGCTTTGGCAAAATGTAAATCCGGTCTACAGAAGTAGACCCATATATATATATATATATATATATATATATATATATATATATAGATAGAGAGAGAGAGAAAGATGTGTATGTATATGTATGCATATGAGTCCTCTTCAGATGATTGAAGGTTTCAAAACTTCGGCCATCATATGGCAGAGGACCAGATGACCAAAGTTTTAAAACTTCAAACATTCTGAATGGAGATCAGCGTACAGTATGTAACAGGAAATTTACCATTTTCCACACTGTAGTATGATCTCAGAGTTGGTATATTTAAGTAGCAAGGAGTGTGAAGGGGTGAAAAATGTGCAAGAAAACATTTTTGTTTTTATTTTTAATTTGGTTCAAAGTTTTAAAACTTCAATCATCTAAAGTAGACCCATGCATGTATATATATATATATATATATATATATATATATATATATATATATGGGTCTACTTTCTTTGATTGAAATACCATTATTTATAACAAAGAAAGTATGACCTTACTTTCATGAAAATACACTTCAACGAAAGTGAACTTTCGCGAATAACGGTTCAGCGAACCGGCAATTAAAATAAAAAAATAGCAATTTAAACTCTGTTTTGCACACCTCCTGGACATTAAATATACTAACCCTGAGATTGTACTACAGTGGGGAAACAGGTATATTCCCTTATCCCCACTGTAGTGCTCTGTTTTATTTAGATTGCTGGAATTCACAATGAAAGGAAGGTCATACTTTCTTTGTTCAAAATAATAGGTTCATAGGTTCATAGGTTCATACTAGGCTATCTGCCCGAGGGCATTTATAAGCCTAGCCCATTGTTTTGTGGCTTACGCCACCCCTTTAGTATGGGGAACTATACCCATTATTTTGCTGTGCCTCTGTCGAGCAGTGACACTGAGGTAATTCCTGGGGTATATCTGCGATCTCCCATCCATTGGTCAAGATTTCTCTTGAACAAGGCCAGCGAGGTGCTCTGCCTCACATGTACCGGGATTTTGTTCCACAGCATAGGGAGTCTTTGGGTGATGAATCTATCCCTCCAGCACGTCCTATTAATAGCCGTGTCGAGGTTTAAGTCTCCGCCCTTGTGGCTCTGATGGATCTAGATTTTTGAGGTGAAGCATATTCATCAAATCTGGGTTTGACATGGCCTTGTATGTTAGGCAAAGGTCACCTCTGAGCAAGCGGTAAGCGACTGAATAGAGCTGGAGTTCTTTCAGTCGGGCAGCATAGGACAGATTTTTGAGACCCTTTATCCTTTTGGTGAGGAACTTTGTGGCCTCTCCAGCTGCTGCAAGTGTCGGGTCAGATACATTCGAATGGGGCATTGTACTCAATCATTGGTCTGATGAGTGATGAGTAAAGGGAGACTATGACCTCCCTTGATCTAGATGAGAATCCCTTCATGATAAGGTGGGCAATGTAGAAGGACTTCCTAACTACTTTAGCTACATGGGTGTCGAATGACAGACTACTATCAACCTGGGTCCCCAGGTCCCTGATAACTTCTTCTGTGCTCAGTGGATTGCCACCTATTTGGTAGCTAGGGGTAACCTTGTTTTTCCCGAAGGGTATGACTATGCATTTCTTGGCATTTAACTTTAGGCCGTGGCTCTGGCACCAGTTATCCGTTTCTGTGAGACCCTTCTGAAGGATATCTGTGTCAGATGTGTTTTCTACTATGGCCCAGTTTGCAGTCATCTGCAAACTTTGTCAGCCATAACCCTCCTGTGTTTGCTTGTACTTGAAAAGTAGATGCCAAACAAGAGTGGGCCCAGGACTGAGCCCTGTGGGACACCACTTGTGACAGGCTTTGAGTCTGACATGGCGCCAGCAACTCTGACCCTGTGGGTTCTGTCACTCAGCCAGTTTGCAACCCATCTTGTGATGTATGGGTTAACATTTAAGCTGATGAGTTTTTCAATGATACCCGAGTGGGGTATTGTATCAAGGCCTTAGCCAGATCGAGGTAGGCTGTATGGACTGCCTTTCCTCATCAATGGCTTTGGTGACTGTTTCGAAAAAGTCAACCAAGTTTAAAAGGCATGATCTGCCTTTGACAAAGCCAAACTGGGTTGGATCCAAAGTCTGCAAATTCCCTATGTCTTTATTTATGAGGTCCATTATGATCCTCTCCATGGCTTTGCAGATAAGGCTTGTCAAGCTAATGGGCCGGTAATTTCCAGGGTCTGTGGAGGCACCGCCTTTGTGAAGTGGGACCACAGTTGCAGTGCGCCACCCTGGGTACGTATCCAGAGGTAAGACTTTGATTAAACAGCTGTCCTAGCTGTGGGTTTAATTCCTCATTGAGTTCGTGGAGCACACAGCCGGGGACACCATCGTGTCCCGTGGATGCTGTCTTTGTTGCTTTGGAGTGAGCAGTGCTCACTCGGGCGCTGGAGATGTTTGGGGGCTGCACTCATTTGGTATAGATATCTCTCCTTTTTGGGAGGGGAGAAGTTTGCACTGAACCTGTCAGCCAGTATGTTGGCAATGTCTGTAGGATCAGTAATCTTCACATCATTTTGAACTAGTTCTGAGCATATCTGGGAGTTTCCTCCTAGGGTAGACCCATATATATATATATATATATATATATATATATATATATATATATATATATATATGTGTGTGTGTGTGTGTGTGTGTGTGTGTGTGTGTGTGTGTGTGTGTATATATATATATATATATATATATATATATATATATAGAGAGAGAGAGAGAGAGAGATAATTATAGACATAGATATAGATATAGATAATTAGGTAACTCTATTAGGTGTTAAGCATTACTAGTTATGCTTAACCTGCTCTTTATAATATTATGCTAATACTATCCGTACCCAGCTCTTATCTCATTTGTGATTTTCTCTTAATGCTTTATGTCATCATGATTTCTACTCAATATTTCAACTGTGCTACCTTAAATATAAAATCTTAAACAAGTATATAGCTGTAAAACTCTGTTGTCAAGTTGAAATATGTGTACTCTTTCCTTACAGGTCCAGGTTATTTCTGAATAAGTCATGTGCCAGCTCACTCTCCTGGTTAACAAATAAAAATAAATAAATAAATACTACTGCAAAAGAAAAACCACCAGAATAGCAGGAAGAACATGGTTATAAAATATGACAGGGAGCATACTGTAGTGAAATGACATGTCGATTGAATTTAAATGTGAATAATGTATATATGTATTGTAAATAATATAAAGATATTGAACAACTCAGAAAAAGGACTGATTCTGGAACCAGCTGCTGACACCAGAACCAGGGATGATATTCACTTGAGAACATTTTTAACATATGTAGCTCCTTTTGTACATTATCAGTAATTTTTACAGCATTTATATTATCTATTCTGTCTTCTTGTGTATGATTGTGCAGCATGAGTAGTAAAGTAAGAGAACTGCTAGCAGAAGATCTCATGTTACAAATGCCAAGTGGCCAGGTAACTCACTTAGGTAAGTCAGACACAGTTTGGAAAAGCAATGAGCATCTACCATATGAGCCAAACACCAACCAAATGAAATGTGAATATTGTGTGTAGTGCAATTTGAGAAATGGTACCCAGTGTTGCAAAATATTTTGCCAAAATACTCACACAATAAATCAAACTTGGATTAAGAATTTTTTTATTAAAGGGAGTATGCAGCAGATGCTCCATATAAAAGATTTAGAGGCTATGCACCAATGAGCAAAAACATTTGCAGAGTTCTTACAGAGTTCTTTTGCTTTAGGTAATCATTACTATGGCCTTTACACATTATTTAAATAGTATTTAAACAGGGCAAGTCTGAAAGTTCCTCATGTTATAGAGTTAGAATCAAATTCTTTAAACATGCTGTATATAAGGTCCTTGATTTCAGAAGATGTTATCATACCTACATGAAAAATAATATTACTGAGGCAAAGAGATGAAGAGTCTTTAGGAATAACTTGAAATAAGGTAAATGAAGATGCAATGAGAATTATAAACCACATAGAAACATATAACAAACTGGTGATTAATAAAATTATTTAGGCTTAATGAAGGTGTGAAAATGGAACATGTCAAGCCCTATTTACTGTAAGAACACAATAGACAAAATATTACTAGAAAAGTAAGTGAAGGTAAAACAAAGAATGCTTGCATGGTTTCAAGTTATCATTTTTTTCAAGCAGGCAAATGGGAAATATAAGGAAACAAAACTGCAATATTTTATTAAGTAACAAAATTGCAGCTAATGTTGCAGGAATACATCAATGTTCTTTTATAAGAGAGGAAGAAGTGTGAAATAATTATTTGCTGAGAGGGTGGATAACGACCAGTGTCATAGAAATATCACTAAAATGAACACGTGTGTGGAAATTGCAGTACAGTTAGTAGTGTAAATGTAACAAATGCATATATTCGTCCTGTTAAGGTAAAGACATTTTATTTCAATACATTTGTTTTATGAAAAAAAACTAGGGCATTACTTAAATTGCAGCATATACCAGTAATACATTTTAGGATGAAAAAACAATTAGAGCTACTGATAATAGAATTAGAATTTTAGAACATAATACTACTATTAAAAAGCATGATATGAATAATGTCCTAGCTACAGTAAGCATAGTATAAAACCTGGTGATGTTCACAACATTAGATTTTAGGTACAGCTACATTTACATGAACCCAAGAAGAGAAATAGCTATGACAATATATTAGAGATACTGTAAGAAAGAAACAAAGTGGAAGTTATGCTTAAATGCAAGCAAAGACTTTCTACTAAATGATAGTATTAGTGTAAAACCTGCAATAAAGCTATATATAAAAAAGTTTATAAAATGTAATTAACTTTGTTAAAAGGCTCTTTTATTTGTGTTGGCATCTGATATGATATGTCATATATTCTGTGTGCCTTCAGGTTTACTGTAGTTGCTGTGTTTGGTACTGCTGGCAGATATTAAATGTGTGTGTGTGTGTGTTTGTGTGTGTGTGTGTGTGTGTGTGTGTGTGTGTGTGTGTGTGTGTGTGTGTGTGAGTGTGCATCTGTGTGTATGTGCATGTGTATACAAGCAAGTGTGTGTGTACATATGCTCATGATGTGTGTGTGTTCGTGTGCCCATGTGCGTGTATGTGTCTGCATACATGTGTGTGATCTTGGGTATGTGCACCTTTATGTGTATGCATGTCAATGAGTTAGAAACTGCATTAAAGAAACTTGTCATTAACGATCTCACCTCACATTAACACAAAGAAAATGGAAGCTATAGTAATGCATTAATTATGTCCTTCTTACTGAATTGAGAAACCTTCAATCTGTACATTTTCTTTGTCCACATTAAAGGAGAACGGCACCCACAGACTCAGGAAAACATGTTTACTTCATCATGGTTTGCTGTTACCTACATTTTAACACTACTCTGGGACTATTTACAGGTTTTTAAACATTTTTATATGTAATTTCTGAGTTTGACCACTTGGTTTCTGGGATCTTGAAGCAATTCTGATTGTTTGGTCTGCCTCTACGTATCACACAATGCAGGGCTTGTCTATAAAAAAATGACATCATGCAGGCCTCTTTTTTCCTAAAGCTCCTGTCACTGCATTGATTTTATATACATACACTGCTATCTTTCATTCAGTTAGTTTTAAGTAACATTTCATACCATTCAATGACTACTTAAAACACAAACAGTGCAAATGCAATAGGGAAGGCTTTCAAAGTGCTTTTTACTCCTGCTTCTTTTTAAAATGGCTGAACAGCAGTCTTTCATGATGCCTGCATTGTACTATTTTAACTCATCTCCCATCCCTCTTCACACCTAACTTCCCTAGCTGTCTAAGTGCTAAGGGTAATTTGAGCTGTTATCTGCTGTGACTGACAGCTCCCAGGAGACTTGACTCATGTACTGTTTCCTAGTTCTAGCTTTTACTTTCTGTATGGCTAGGGGAAGAGCCAGGGAGCTGTGACACCACAGCATGGGTGAGTTTTTAGGATGGTCATGGTGATGTCAGTTTGGGGAGGAAATTGGCCAGAAAACTACCTTTATTCATTGGCCTTGATGACATGAATGAATTGGAGACTGCAGCAAGCTTTTCCAATGTGGGATAAAGGTTTTTCGAAAGTGAAACCACCACATAATGGAAAGATACTTTTCTAGTTGAGAGAAACAATAGATTTAAAATGTTTTAAATGCTGTATTGTTGTTTATTCATAGCAGGGACAGTAAACAGGGGGGAGAAAAAGGACAGAGAAGTTGAGCAGTTAATAATATAATCCTGTTGTTGTCCTTTGACTAACTTTCACAGAGAAGATCCTTCAAGTTATTTTCAATACAAACCTTCATCTAATAGACCATCATTGCCAATAATTCACTGTGCTTAGAAGTTAATCATTCAATAAGTAACTCAATCAAACTCTATTACTGTGTCAAAAAATAGGCACATTTAAAAGTAAAACCAATAAAATACAGAACAATTAATTAATATACTTAAAACATTACAAAGCAATTTGCTATCAGATATAATCCCTATAGCAATTATGCCCAGAAAAAAATCATGAATTAAGTGTCCCAGAACACACTGTTGAAAAGTTGCATTTTCATTTTTTTTTTTTTTTTTTTTTTTTTTGTAGCATTAGCCCAAGAAGTAAATACACAAAGCTTACATGAAGAAAATAAAACCACTATCATCTGTGTTAGCATGTCTGGCAGGAGATTTGTGTATATTTTCAGATTAACTTATACTGAATGCCAGAATGTCTAATTGTGAAAATGTAAATACATTTTTAAAATATTGAGTATTTCCCTGTTTAAATAAAATGTTTAAAGAATCTGTCAGTGTTTTGATACATTTCTAATTGCACGTGATTGCGAGTGAGATTCTAAAGTACTGTGGAAAATCAGCTGAACAGTAAGTGATGTCATTAGAATGTTCCTGGTTGCTAGGTGATTATTTCAACAGCTGACTGACAGGAAAATAACACCTGGCTGTTATGTTTTAACATAAGAAAGTTGATACTGTTATGGTGTGCAGTTGGTCAAGTGCTCAGCAGTTTGTGAAGAGTTGCAGTCAGTTACAGTGCTGTGCAGTGATACCTGAAATAAAGAAAACTCACAAAAATTGTAAGCCTGCCTTTGCCTTGCTGTTATGTGTTAGATTAGATCAAGGACAGTATTCTCTAGTTAGATTAGGAAAGCTTAGTTATTTAGAGTTTTTCAAGACTGATGAATTTCTATCCTACAGTTTATTTCTATATTTCTGGTGACTGAATTCTGGTGTTTATTGAAAGCTATTAATTTACATTCTTGTAATCATTTTACTTATTATTAACTGTTTTTCATTACTTTACATTGTGGCTGGAAATCAGAATGTTCTTTAGAAATTAGATAGTGCTTATACCTGTTTGATACTCCCAAGGTCACCTCAAACATCTGGTTGCTTCTGGTCATAGCTATCATTCATTTTGATATTTAATTTTCATAATTGGACACCCCTTTAGAAGGGCATGAAGAGACTCTGATTGATGGCAGTATTACCATGTTATTTTGGGGAAGGCACACAGCTGGAAATCTGTGTCAAGCTTTCCCAGAAGTGTTTGGATGTGTAAGATTTATATTTACTTTGAGTGTGAGTGTATTAGAGGTCTTAAGCTGAGACACATTGCTCTGAAGTGTGTAATAAATAAAATACATTTGGGGTGGACAGATGTATATAGTCCAGTCCCAGGATTATCGAGCACGCTCCTGTTTTTCTCTTAGGGAAAACTGTGAAATAGTACTCCTGTTAAGTGACAGTTTCATATTGGAGTCAGTAGTGAGGACCAAAGCTCCTTAGTTACTGACCCAGGATAGTAAGGGATGTCAAATTAATTTGTGGCAGTCCAGTGGGGTATTGGCTGGATGTCACAGCTTATAAAACAGTGGATCCATCAAGTCTGCAGCTTGATATGCCAGACATCTAAGCCCAGATGAACTGGGCCCCAGCCTAGGTGAGGATCACCAGCAGCCCTTTGGCATGCAATCAAAGGTTCCAAGAAGGCCAGTAGTTAAAGGGTTTCAAATACCTCCACAAAAATTTAAATTTTGATTTAATATTTGACAGGAAGCCATTGAAAAGAAGGCAGAACTAAAACTGAGTGTATTTCAAAACTATGATATATATCCTCTAAGACTTAGTATTTAACCCCCTCCCCCAGGTGAATGGCTTTAAAATAATCCATTCTATAGTCTATACAATCACAGTTGTCGTAGGTCCTTAAGTGGAATAAGATGTTTCATTTTGGAGATAACCTTCAGGTTGTGACAACATGGCCTGACACCTAATAAAATCTTATCCTAGAATGTTGGTGAAGATTATGCACTTCGGATATGAACTCCATTTTTTTACCCAGTAAATTATTTGTGCAGTGCATAGGTCTATAATGCAGAATGAAAAGCCTTAACAAAAGTTTTGACTAGATTATGTTTAATGTGATATGCATTCATCCAGGGGAAAACATTGCACACACAGTTTTCAATGGGATAATATAGTCACATGTTGTGAGGAGGGGTATATTTAGTTATCATCCTTATAACTATGATAGTGTAGATGTCGCTCAACCTAAATTGCTTAGTTGTAGCATAAGTATGACATGCCCAAAATATGGTATCTTATTGGACACTGGAAAAGAAAGGGTAGGCAGAGGAGGAGTTAAGCCCTGAGATTACACTCTTAGTTTAGCAATGCCATTGCCAGCTGTGCCACAGTAGGTTTTCAGTTCCAGAAAGGGATAAGATAATCAACTATGTCAAATGTTAGAAAGATCATAAAGGACCAGCACAAAATAATTTGTTTGACTTCTAACCATAAGAAGATCATTAATTACTTGAATGAGTCCAGTCTCAGTGGTAAGGCTTCAGCATGAGACTGGAATATATCCCAGAGTCTATGAGATTCTAAAATAGATCAAAGCTACTAACACACAGAACTTTCTTGATAATGTTCCTATTAATATGAAGGTTAAGTATATGGTAGCAATTATGTAGAAAACTCACATCCAGTGTAGTGTTCTTCAAGACTGAAATAATCTGGGCATACTTTAATGAAAATGAAAGAAAAACAGTCATCAGGGACAAATGGAAAATTATAAAGATACCTATAACAAGGGTGCTGTGGCATATAAGCAGCTTAGTTGGGTAAGAGTCCAGCCTACAGGAGGTTAGATGCAAACATGGAAGTATCTACATGAACTCAAAGTGTGGGCTTCAAACTAAACTGAGCGATATTTGTTTAGCTTGTAGTCATTCTATCTAAATCTTTTGACAAACTCAGAGTTAAACTAAGGAAAGGTTTATGCCCTTTCTCCACTGCTGTGTGCATTTGGAGCTGGCGTATATAATTAGCACGGGGTATGGCGGTATAAATTCCTTTGCATGAGTGATGAAGGGGTCTTGCC